>NC_133878.1:5111479-5149501 GCF_044706935.1 Curcuma longa
TGGATCGGCTCTATTATGAGGAAGTTCCGAGGGTTTCTGATTTCCTTTGATTCAACCCGATTGCAGATGAATCCAAGTTTGAATTGAATTTTCATTTACATTTGTTGAAAAACACCAAAACCCCCATTTTACATTTGAAAAACCCAAAAAGAACGACAACTTAGCTTGATTCAAAATACGACTCGTGGCCCCTATATTACATTTGTTTGTGAGCTAAGGGTTTTCGATTATAAATTCTAATTTGAGGCTCATTCGTGACATCTAGTTGTGGGCTCTATCAAATTTTAGCATCGTTGCCGGGGAAATAACTAGTAGAGATTGTTTGAATTGAGCTATTTTCATTTTTCTTTATTGCTTTGATCATTATTGGTTTGCAAAATGTATGAAAATTCATTTTATCAGCAACCATCTTTTCAACAATTTGAACAATCAAAATTTTTATTTGCAGGAACCTTATCAAGGTTTTCAACAAGTGGATCACCAATTTCAATATCAAAATCAGAATTTTCAGCATCCTTATCAGCTACACAGCAATTCAATGGATTCCACCAAAATTTCGATAATTTTCAACAAGTTCAGAATTCACATTTTCAACAATTCCATCAATTCCAACAAAAACATTTCAGCAACCATTTCAAAATTTTCACAGCCTTATAGTCAAAGCCCCAAAATCAAAGTTTTCAAGGGAATAATTTTCAGCAACCTTCATGAATTTTCAACCAAATTTTCAACATCAAAATGCACCATTTCAACCCCAAAATCAATGTCAATCATCAATTTTCTCAAAGTGGACAGATTTGTCATCAATTTCAGCAGCCCACATATTTTCAAGATTCAAATTCAAACCAAGGGAATTATGGGAGTTCTAGTGGGCTCATTCAACAATTACAAAAGCTTGAGGAGAGATTGCAACAAAGCTTGCAACAACAAGAGCTTGAGGAGAGAATGCAACAAATCTTGCTACAACAACAAAGACAACTTGCAAGTAGCATGATTCAAATGCAAGCTCAAGGATCAAGTCAATTACCTTCTCAAGAAATTCCAAATCCTGAAGAAAAGTTTGATGAAATAATTTTGAAGAGTGGGGAGCCTACTTCAAATCAAAGCACTCAAAAATCAAATATTCATGAAGAAATTCCATCAGATCAATTTTCAAATCAAATCAGCTCTGAAGTGGATTCTACAGCAGTTAATTGTGAACCAAATTCAAGTCTAAATTCTTCATCAATTGATCTTATAAATTTGGTTGAAGAACAAGAGGAAAACAAAAATTTTGGGGATTTCACAGGAGATACAGAGGCACAGGTTGATTTTAGTTTGGATGGTGGAGAGGATATTTTAGCTACTGAGGCAGCTGATCTGGAGCCTAGTTTTGATTCACTTGCAGTTGAGGATGATCACATGAGTGTAGGGGATTTTACTGAACCCCAGGGACCACCATTTTTGAGTGATATATCAGAGGATTCAGAAAATAGATATGAGAGTGTAGGGGATTGCACTGAGCCCCAGGGATCACTCATACCTATTGAGCAGTCACAGTTGGAGTTGAAGATTTTGCCAGATAATTTGCAGAATGTTTGTTTGGAAGAAAATCAGAGTCCACTAATTATTATTGCCCAAGATTTCAGAGTCAGAGCAGGAGGAAAATTTATTTCAAGTTCTGAGGCAGCAAAAGGAAGCTATAGGGTGGACATGGATTGATATGATTGGGATTGATTCTATTATTTGCATGATATAGAATTTATTGGGAGGAAAATGTGAAAATTCAGAAAACCACAAAGGAGGCTAAAACCATTGGATCTGAGTGTTGTGAAGAAAGATGAATTGGTGCCTACAAGACTGAGAAAAGCATGGATCTACAAGATTCTTCGATACAAAGTGAGGCATAAATTGGTGAAAGGATTATATCCACCGGCTCAAGAAATATTTTGAAGAATTAAAGGAGCTAGAGGTGGATGTTTGGACTTCATGATGCTATCTACCCGGCCTAAAGGGGAGTTTTCTATCTTACGCTTTACTTTCATTGTTAATACCATTTTTTATTTTTCTTTTTAATTTTCAGTTTCATATCAGTAATAACATGCCATTTTCATGAGCATTTTTGTTTGAAATAAAATCTTGAAATTCATTTCATGCATGGTTTGGGTGTGAGGAATAAATGTATCCCCCTAGAAAGTCTTTATATCATTTTAGAGGCCTTTGAAAGTGAGTTAAATTTGATTGATTATTCTTGGAATTAAGTTCATGGATAAACACTCTTGAACACTTGAGTTACCCTTAGTAATGGAGTCTAGAGTGATGAAATTAAGATAGTGTACATTTTCTACCTAGTGAGGTTTATACCCTATTGTGTGATGCACTTTTGTGATTGATTACTCTAGAACTTGCTTGTGTTCTTTCAAGGCTAAATTTTCTATGATAGGGTCCACATTTATGAAGGTTAATCAACTTGTTTCATCACCCACACATTTTCCTTGATACATTTCATGCTATTACCTATACTTCACATCACTTTCTTTAATCTTTTTCACCTTAATTTCGATTCACCTTTTCTTTTATCTTGGATGTGGGTATTCTTTGAATGCTATTAATGTTTCTTGCCCGAGACGGTCAAGGATTTAAGTGTGGGGGAGGTGTTTCTAAGCATGGAAATATTTGGATGATACAAGCAACTTTGGACTAATTTTCATGGCATTAAGTATATTGGTTTTGAATGTTAGAACCTATTGTTTGGACTGAAATTTGAACTGTTCTAGGCTGAGATGAGTTGAGATCAGATTATATCAGGGAAGATGGCATTTAATTTTGTTTGATTAGTAAAAAAAAAAAAGAAAAAAAAAAAAAATGAATGTGCCAATTAGAGTTGTTTTGTGCCAAAATGATTTGCAACAAGGAGTTACAATTCAAACTTAATTTAATTCATGAGGTGAAATTCATAAGATGAGAAAAAAAAAACAAAGGTTAGAAAGGATAGTGAGATGACAAGCAATTGAAGTGGATTCAGAAACCATGAGTAAGAATCAGCTTTGAAGTTTAAGATTTGAAAAAAGAACTTCATTGTTGAACCCAAGTTAGAAATTTAGAATTTACTTTGTTTAAGGCTGGTTTGGGTATCAATTATGTTTAGCTGTTAGTTTCTGAATTTTGTAGAGTTTAAGCTTTTAAATCCTGTGTAATTACAAGCTAATAAAGCCATATTGATGTTAATCAGTAAAGTGTTAAAAGAAAGACTATTTGTGTTTAAATGAAGAGGAATCAATCAAAGGTTAAAATTCAAGGGCAAAAACAGATTTAATGCAGAATTTGTGATGAGCTGTTGAAAAATGAATTATTTTGCTTGGATTGTTTCAATTAATCAGTTGAAATTCATTTGAAGAAGTAGGATTGATATGTGATAATTATGGGCACAAACCAGATTCGAAAATGCATCATATCAGAAAAAAAAAGAAAAAACAGAATGAAGAGAAAAAAATTAAAAACAGAATAATGTTTCAAAGGTGAAGAGTAGTGTATCAAAAACATGGGATAAGTTGATGAATTTGGTGAAACTTAATTCAATTCAAGCATTCTTGAGACAACAAGTTGAGATTCTAATCAAGTTTGTGGATGGCAGCAAGAAAAAGAAAGAAATAGAAAAAAAAAATCAGAAAAAAACAGAAAAGAACTGCAATTCTGTTTTTCAGAATTTTTGTGCTGAAATTTTAAATTTTTCTAGCTACTGATTTGAGCTCTAATTGTAGGAAAATTGCATGATGATAAGAATTAGTAATCAATCTACAATGTGGAAAAAGAATGGATGAAAAACAGTGAGAAAATGGAGAGAATAAAGAAAGTATCATTTTGATTTTGAATGGTTTTTGGAATTGAAATTGCTATTGATACATTGAGATTATGGTTTAATGTGAAATGAATTTTGATGGCTGATGATTGGTTGCTATTTCTTAGCTCTTGTGAAACTTAAATGTGAAGAAATTGGGTTTGTTTTCGAAGGGAAACAAAAGATAGCATATTTGGTGGATTTTGAGGCAAAATGGAGAAGGAAAATGGAGTTATGTATCAAGGAGAGATATTGAAGAGGTTTAGATCAGATTGGTTTCATGGAATTGAAGAACAAACAGAAACAAATATGTTACAAAAGAAAGGAAATAGAAAAGAGGGCAAGAAATCATTGATTAGCATTTAATTGTATTCATGTCTACCACTACCACTCATTTCCCTTCAAGCACTTTTCTTTGAAATTTTCTTTCTACAATTTTTCATTTCATTTGTATCAGTTCATGATTTCTTTATTATCTTCAATAATCCTTAATAGGTGTGGATTCCAAATCAAGAATGCTAGTGGAGAGTAGAAAGCAAGCAAGCCTATGGAAGTGCATGAAACTTAAGTTGCTTGAGTGAACCCTACATTATTTTGATCATGAATTAGAATTAGGGTGAGAGCCACTGATTTATCTACTGAAAATAACCTTGTGAGAATGAGTGTGGTGCATTTATCTTAATTAGTCATGAAGGATGAAACTTGCTAGGTGGTTAACCAAGTACAAGAGTTTAGTTCATGAACTTAAACTTTTGAGATTCTACAACTTTAGGTAATTCTCTTTCAATTGTTTCTAATTATGATTGAGGATGATCTAGGGGGGTACGATGGTAGGAGTTTTTCTTAGTTTTATTGTTTTGGCTTGAGCGGGACGCACAAGGTTAAGTGTGGGGGAATTTGATGAGCTAGGATTTTATGGTATTTTGTTGATTCATTTTGGGTTTTATTGTGGACAATTAAATGTTAAATCAACATAATTAGATTGCATTTGTGATATGTGGTATTTTTAGATGATTGATATAATTTCTGTAATTTTGATGGTTAATTTGGTATTAATTGATTTTTAAATCTTTGTAGGACTCAAGTGGAGCCATGATCGAGCCAATTGGGACCGAGTCAAGTCAAAATTGATCAATTTGATGGACCCAAAAAATTCATGATCAAGATTTAAGTTGATTAGAACTGAACCCATTCGAATTTGAGACGAACCAGAGTCGAATTGGAGCTGAATTGGAGCTGAACCGGATTGATTTGAGTTGAATCAACATTAAACCGCATTGAACCGGGTTCAAACAGTACCGAACCGGCGAAATTCAAATCCCACGTTATAACGAGAAGAAACACTGTAGCACGAGATCGTGATTTTCTCTACTGTTCATCTTCGTCCCCGCGAGCTGCTTCTTCTGTTTTCTTAGATTTAGAGCCAGATTTCCGGGTTTTTCTTCTTCCAAATCAAATTTCAGCTTCTAGAGACGATCACGAATTCAGCTTGGGAGTCAATAGGAGGCGATTCTTTCCATTGAGGGTTTCATCGGATTATCTTTGCCACCGTGAACTTCAACTGGATTATCTTCGATCTATCATATTCGGAGCAATCGGTTCATTCAAAGGGGTTCTCTGAAGAGTATTGAAGGTTCCTGAGCATTGAATTAATCACGATTTGAAGGAAATCCAGCTGATGAAATTAATCCGGATCGGCTCTGTTCTGAGGAAGTTCCGAGAGGGTTTCTGATTTCCTTTGATTCAACCCGATTGCAGATGAATCCAAGTTTGAATTGAGTGTTGTTCTTCTGGATTTCTGATGTTTTTCTCAGATCTAGTGTGACGGCTAGATTGGATTTAGTTTGTAAGGGAAACTCCAGAATTCTGTGCTATGCTGTTTTTCTTTTATTTCTGAACAGAGTTTCGATTCTGATCTGTTTGATTAATTTGTAGTTTACATTTAAACGATTTTCATATCACCTATGGTTGTTGATCAGTGTTTTTGAATTGTTAGAATTTGTTGCATTTGTTCGATCATTGTTTCTATCAGAATTGGGTTGACTGTATGGTATCAGATACTGTTCACCGTATCAGTATTTTGATCTGATAAACTAGCAGTTCATTCGATGATAGCTTAAGGGTTAGTTTCATGTGTTAGTTAATTGCATATGATAGTTAGATTGCATCTGTGTTTTGTAAGCTAGGTTAATTTCTTTATAATTCCATTTCTTGTCTTAGTCAACTTTCCCTTAGTTCTAGTTGTTGATTTCCTTAAGTTTTTTTGTCTAATTTGATTTGCAATGCAGTTTACATCTTAGTTACTAATTCCGATAGCTTGTTATATTTCTGATCATTGCATTTACGATTCATCAACATTAGTTGAATTTCAAATTCCATGAATTGAGTTGAATTGCATTTTCAGGTTTGTTTTGATACCTTATTTCAATAGTTGCATTTTTAGATTAGTAAATTGCATTTCTCATTTGTTTTCTGATTTTAATTTTCATTTACGTTGAAAAACACCAAAACCCCCATTTCATATAAAAAAACCCAAAAATAAAACGACATCTTAGCTTGATTAAGACAATTCTCTATTTGTCCTTGAAAAATATGACTCGTGACCCCTATACTTCATTTGTTTGTGAGCTAAGGGTTTTCGATTATAAATTCTAATTTGAGGCTCATTCGTGACACTAGATGTGGGCTGTATCAAATCAATTCTCATGAGTTACAAACCTCCTTTGTAACCCTCATGATGTGGCAAACCTTGATGATGTGGAGCATCATCATTGGCCACCACTTATGCCACCTCAACTCAAAGTCAATTGGTCAAGTCAAGCATTGACTATGAGGTGGCATAAATCAAGTCAACATGGACTATGACATGGCAAAAGTCAAGTCAAACTTGATGATGATGTGGCACAAAGTCAAGTTAAACTTGATCCTCAAGTCTAGTCAAACTTGACGATAAAATCTTCCTTCTCAAGTCAAGTCAAACTTGACTTTTAATCTCCAAGGTTGATCAAATCAACTCCACTAGTCTAATTTAGATTACACTTAACCCAATTTGATTCATCATATGAATTTAATCCTCTTGGTTCATCATATGAACCTAATTTCCACCTAATTGCCCTTTGTGTGTGATCCTATAGGTTCTTATAACGTTGGCAATGCTTCTAAACCGATTTAGAAACATAAATAGTGAGCGGTATCTAGCAACACATCACTACTACCCAAGTTACAAGAATGTTGAGATCCAACATCACCATTGTGACTACTAATTGTGACTCTTTACAATATGTGACAATGTCCTTCTATCCTTGATATCATGATTGATCAAACCGAGGCATAGACCGTGTCATCCTCTAATCAATCTATGTCTTGAACTCCAAGTAGACTCACTACAATCAAACGAGCTCAACATCACATGTTGACTCATTTGGGCATGACCATGCACTTTAGTGATCTCACTCTATCAAGAACTATGATATCACTCCCGTTATATGGGAGGGATAGATCCCATCTACATCACTCACATCCCTCCGCACAATTTGTTACATATCTAGTAATCGCCTTTATAGTCCACCCAGTTACGGGTGACGTTTGACGAAGCCAAAGTAAGTAATTCCTCATGTAGGGAACCATGATGACTTCAGGTCCAAGGACTAATAGTCATACTAATAGCCACATGAGAAAGTATATGACACTCATATAACGATCCATGATACTTTCTCATGGCGGATCATTCAGTATATATTCTCCAATACATACCCATGTGTCATCTTGATATCTCATATCCATGACTTGTGAGATCAAGTCATCATGTTGACCTACATGCTAGTCTCGTCGCATTAACATTGTCCTTGAATGTCAATACTCGACTAGGAATCATTTAGAGTAGTGTTCTCTATATCATCTCACTATCGATTCAACCAATCTATTGATATAGATATGAACACTCTACTCAAGAACGCTACTATACTTAGTTATTTGGCACCAATACAAGTAAGTATAATAACCATAATGAAATGCCTTTATAAATAGAAATATGATATAATGAGTCCATACAACAATCATCATATGATTGGCTCTAGGGCTCTCACTAACAGGATTAACATTCATCTTCCACGTTGACCCCTAGCTACTCCTCCCCTTATCACCCGTGAAGAAAGAGAGATGACTATCTATGAAGCAACTATTTAGTATAATCAAAACTCTTAAAGACTTTTGAAAGGCCCGGGCTTAGTGGAAATGACCTAAAATGAAGTTTTTTTTTGAAATGCCATGAAGAAAAAGTCTCCGATGGGTTTAGGTTAAGGGTTAGCTTAAAAAACTAGTTCGTATCCTTGCAGTTAGGTTGGCCATTGAACAAAGGAATATTTTAGATATAAAATAGAATAAAAAAAGGACCTTTTGAACATAACCCCATCATTTTTAGGTCTTGTGGATCAGAGTCATGCTGAGTCAAGCTTTATGTTGATGAAGTTTATTTAATAAGACAACTGAGTCAAACTAAATTGAGGCTAACATAAATGATCATTGAAAGCATTTTTTTCAAGCTTATTTTGAATTTGATTCGTTTAGATGTTATCGTGCTTTTAATTTAAATTTATTTAAAATTTTTGTATTTCTAAACTTGTTTAGTTGGTTAGTGAGCTTAATATATATAGTTATTTTAAGAATTATTTATTTATTTATTATATTAATAAGAGATTTGTTAATGAATATAATTCATAAATATTGATCATAAATATTATTTATGAATAATTAATAAATTTTATTTATCAATATTAATAAATTAAATAGGTCTTGAAATTTTTTAATTCGAGCACAACTTTCAACTATCACAATATGATCCCTTTCGCTTTTCACTTTTTATTTTTTTTTCTCTCGAATGACATTCTTAACTTTAGTGCACACATGTATGTGTGCATCGTGGATAATATAATCCCTTGAAGGGGATGAAAGGAAGGCAACGTTCCATATAAATATTCTTCTGTAAAAAAGTGGAATTCGCCATTTTAGCGGCTCCACACGGTTGACCTCATGATCATTTGTGAGGAGGTAAATCGAAAAATTACAGTTGATCACGATGCAAGAGGGTATTACCTGACTTCGTCAGGATTCGAGTCCTTGTCCTCTTTACAACTTTACTGCATCGTAATCAATTTAGCTATGCCTCGAGAACTCCATATAAATACTCGATTGTTCTCTCGTGGAAGCTTGGGCTTTTCAAACCTGATTTGAAGCCCTCAATTTGCTATCTGAATGTGATTGAATAAAAAAAGAAAAATCATCCTTGTTGTAGCACTGTAGTGGTAAAAGATAAAATATATTCTTAAATAATCAAAATTCAAATAATCAGAATTTAATTTTTATATAGAATATTTTTATGATGATTAAATTATTGATGATATTCAGTCATTTGTATTTTTTTTAGATTTATTTGATGAGTAAAAGATGAGACCGTCGTAGATTCGTCAGTTCCGTGAGAATTAAATACTCGATAAAAAAAAAAGGAAAAGCCGGCATTGCCATGGGATAAAAATAGAGAAACAGGGGAAAAAACAGACGAGACAGAATGAAATGGCGCCGGCGAGGGTGAGATCCGGCGGCGAGACAGCGGTGTTCTTCGCGGCGACGCTAGGGATATGGGGCGCGTGGGTAGCCTTCGAAATGAGCGTCAACAGGAGGTCCGAGCTCGTGCTCGTCGTCGCCGGTTTCTTCTTCTTTCAGGCCGCCAACTGGGGCATACGCTTGTCTGTCTCCCGCGACCCGCTCTTCGTCAACACCGCCGTCTCGCTTCTCCACTCCACCATCACCTCTGCCTCCGGTTTGTTTCTCTCTCTTTGCATAATAGCTTCCTGTGAAATTAGCGCTTGCTTTCGCCAATTGGTTTTTTTTTTTTGTTTTCCACATCGATTTACTGCCGAAGCCCACCGCAGTTAAAATCTGTGTTGTAACCCTAAAAGAGGCACGGATTGATACCGTCATCAGACAAACAATTTGGGGTTGGCAGGTGATTATTCAAGAAAAATAATATATTTATCCGAAACTCGTCGACAATTTGTGGAGATGGTATTGCTAATTGGACCAGGACAAGCTAGCTAGCTTGTTACTATAATGTTCTAGATTATATTGGGGACTCCCCTTTCCTCATTTTTTTCACAATAGCGGTGGCTATTTGGTCTGATTTAGAGCACTCTACTTGTTTCACATTTATCCATCTGGTATACAATTTCGTTCATCAAACTATGAGAAGTATACTCTCCCATCCGATTTTCCCTGCTTCAGCCTGATGGGAGTTAGAAGTGATGTTGCAGGTTTACAGTCAATCATATATACAACATAGGCTTTCACTCTACATTTTCTGAAGTTGTTGATGAAGAACCAGATTGTGATAGTGCAACGACCCAAATTAATTTGAATCAAGTGAATTATAATTTAATTTTTTATTCTTTGAGGAAACAAGATATTACTTTATTTCGGTTTATGTGAGATTGGAACCAACACCACAATCCAAGTGAGAACACACAAATATGGCCTAGAACAATCCACTACGTGTGGCCTAGTAGCCCAACGATGATGACAACACATCAAAACCCTTTTTTATTTTTTTGCTACTTTGACCTAGTCTTTAAGTCACTTTAAACTCAAGAAGTCTGCCAGAGCTATGGCAATGCTTAAACATGCATGAAGATGTTAGGACTCCCATCCTCGGTCTTGATGGTTTTGATGATATTGACAAAGAGTTTAAGTTAGCTTTGTGGTTACTTACGTGTCTGTGAAGTTATATAGGGTCTACTAAATGTAAGGTTATGAGAGCTCAAAGGCTCAAGGTCCATAAGATCGGAGAAGGATATCACATCTAAGGGATTACAGGACGAAGAGCATCGGAGCATGAAGTCGTAGAGGAGATTTTCATAAGCAAATGCGAGAAGGATAGCTAAGCAGGAGCCACAGACGCAAAGTGTCTGAGGGATGCAGCTTGACGATAAAAGACCTCAAGACTTGAAGATACTCCAAATAAGATGAGTGGAATGATCTATACACATGGGTCAAAGGGTAGACAAGTGACTTAGGTGGGCTCGACCTTACAATTGGTCGAAGTCATGACATCAGTCGATTGATGGATAGATCCAGTCAACTGGTGTTGGTATTTGAATACCCCAAGTTTAGGATAGTTTGGGATATTAGGGAATCAATTGACTGATGAGTAAGGATCAGACCACTATTCGTAATAAGTTTTTGATAATCAAATAGTAAGTTTTTGAGTTGACTAGCATAATCGACTAGAGTTTACAAAAAAAAAAATTTAAAGGTTTAGGAATTGACTAGATCCGTCGATGAATACAAATAGTTGACTAATTTTCGATTGATGTTGTATCAACGATTTAAAATGGAGTCGATGATGGAAAGATCAATGACATAATGTAGATAAGATTTGAAGATTCAGTCGACTAGTATGCAATAAGGAGTTGGCTATGGTCGCCAGATCAACTAACGGGACTCGAGGGGTTGCGAGAAGGATAAGCTTTGCTATGAAATACATGCCAATGCTCAATCTTTTTCAAGCCTTCATTGTTATTGATTCCACTTGTATTTTCTTATTTAGTTTTGGCTGATTGTAATAGGTTTCCTCACCTTCAATTGTTAATCGAATAGGAGAAAAATAGTGGACGTTATATGCATATGCTTTGGACGTGAAATTGGTGGTTGTGAACCAAGTAAATTGAAGGTGTCTTTCTGGCATGGTTTGTTTGTTGTGTTCTAAATTTTCATTGCGCACTATTTTTTTGTAGAACACTAGTATTGTAGGTGAAATGTGGTATTCACCTCTCTCTACCATGTCAACATCCTGATCCAACATGTGGTATCAGAGTATTGAACGACTATCAGCCGATGAAGCATATGGTTGAAGATTGATTTTAAATTCCTAAACTCGAGAGAAATTTTGCATCATGGAAGCATAAGATGATACTCTACTTTAGACTTTGATATTGACACAACAATGGCAATCGAAGAAGGTTATGATCTTCTAGTTGATAAAAATGATAACTTGATTTAACAAAGAAGCAAAAAGAAAAGGTGATAGCTGACACCAAGGCCAAGCTTGCGTTAGAATATGCAATACCAGATTTTGAGATGAGCAAAAATACTCAACAATAAAAGAGCTATGGGAAAAAATCATTGAGATGCATGAAGGATTGACAGAGGCAAAGTTTGCACGGAGAGATCTGCTACGATAAAAGCTCAACACATTCACAATGCTGAAGGGGGAGCAAATTGTAGAATTGCACTCAAGGTTTAAACAACTTATGTTTGAACTAACTAGTGTTGGTGAAAATTTATCAAATAGGGATCTTATTTGAATGACACTAAACGTCCTATTGAGAACTCAATATTTGAACTCCTCGTCAATAGATCGCCCGAGATCTAAATGTAAGTAGTTTAGATTCATTATTTTCTGAATTCAAATTATAGGCTTCTAGAGATCCAGACAACGAAGGAAACAAGCTATTGAACATAAAAGCATAGCTCTGATTGGAAAAGAAAAGGGCCAAAGAGGATGATCGTCATCTTTAGATTTTGAGAAGTTCACCATAGAAGAAGATAGTGATGGAAATGCATGTTTGGTAAGTAAGGTAAGATGTAAATTTAAGAATAAATTTAAATTAAATAGGGAAGACTTGAAGGAATATTTAAAGAACAAAAAGAAGAAGGAAGAAAGAAGATGAATGGTACATTGCTACAACCACAAGAAGGAAGGACACATAAGAGACTCATGTCTGAAATTGGGGAAAGAAAAAGAGTAGGAAGCAAATTCATCCAAAAAGTCAAAGAAAAAAATCCCCATAAGAAAAACTTAAAAGCTACTTGGGACGATTTAAGTTCATCGGAGGATGTAAACAAAACCTTATTAGCACTTCCAGCCTTCTACAAAACCGACAAAGCATTCGTGGCAACAAATGATAGCTCGTCATTATAAGAAAGTGAAGAAGAGAAATCATATCAAGGGGGAGATGACACGGTGAGGTAAACTCTTTCTCTTTTGAATCTAAATTAGTAGATTTAGTAAATTCCTTGAATGAACAATTAGATATGAAAAGAAAATTAAATTTTTGAAAAAGGAAAATGCCATGGTAGAAGAAAAACTAAGCTTAATAGTACCTTGTTATAAATTGCATGAAGAACTAGAGCTAGAGAATGACTCCCTAAGAAAGCAAAGTGACTCTTTGAAAATAGCACTAGAAAAATTTACTATCGGATCACATTCATTAAATATGCTAATTGATAGTCAAAGTGGAAATTTTTGGAAAAATGGTTTAGGAATTAAGGAATATAAGAAAGAAAAGACATACTTTAGGCTATCAGCTAGAGGATAAGGCACTATAAGAACAATAGCAAAGAAATGAATACGTAGATATTACGTGGTTAACCATATTGATGATCTCTAGGGTACCGAAATCTACACTTTGTCACTAGATGACCTCTAGGGTCAACCATATTGAAACATATGCTATAATTATGATATGGTTGACATGGCGTAAGTATTAAATGAATGTTAGATCTTCATGATACACTTTCATTGTTTCTAAAGTTGTACCAGAATTTTAACACGACACAATTTTCTTCATAAACATGGCACAATCTAGGTGGTAGTCGACTGGGTGAGGTATATCAGTCGATTGGTCCATGAGTCAACTGATGCATGCTTCTCAATCGATTAGCACATATGGCCGAAACTGATAAGGGTTCAGAACTTTTAACTTTGCTATCTAAATCACATTTTAGGTTTGTGATGAGTGGCAAAGGGGGAGATTTTAGTGTTTAAGTAATCATTTACATTTTTTAAAAAATTCCAACTCTAGGCGAGCCTAGGTGAATGGGGAGCTTGACTTTCCTTATTTGCATTTTGTCTATAATTTTGCCTAACTTAACCGGATTGACAATCATAAAAAAGGATGACATTGTTAGGACTCCCATCCCTGATCATGATGGTTTTGATGATATTGGTAAACGATTTAAGTTAGCTTTGTGGTTATTTGATGCGTATGCTAGGTTGTGCAGCTACCAAGTATATAGGTTATAAGGGCTTGATGGCTGGATGGCTGAAGGTCCGTAAGATCGGTGGATGACACATCCGAGGGACGGTAGGAAGTTGAGGAGATCTATGTAAGCAAAAGCGAGAAGGATTGCTAAGGAGGAGCCGCGGGTTTAAAACATCTGAGGCACCCAACTTAACGGTAGAAGACCTCAAACCTTGAAAATACTCCTAGTAATATTAGTGGAGTGATATGTATACATGGGTCGAAGAGAAGACAAACGACTTAGACAGACTTGACCTTAGAACTGGTTGAACTTATAACATTAGTTGATTAATGGATAGATCTAGTTGACTGGTGACTCTGGTATTCGAATAACTCAAGTTTAGGCTAGTTTTGGGTATTAGGGTTGAATTAATCGACCGATGAGTAAGGATTAATCGACTGTTCATAAAAAGTTTGAGTCGATTGGTGCAATCGACTAGAGTCTACAGAAAAAGATAGAAGGTTCAAGAATCGAATGGATTAGTCGATTGAATACAAATCAGTCGATCGATAGTTCAGACTGGTTAATTGATGTTGTAGCGATTAATTCAAATTGTCCTGAAGATGTAAAGATCAATGACACGATGCATATAGGTGGCAATAAGGAGTTGATTGATGGCCGCCAAATCAGTTACTGGAAGATTTAAGTTGAAGGCTATAAATATGATTCGAGGGGCTGCGAGAAGGGTAAGTTTTGCTCTGAAATAAATGCCAACACTCAGTCTTTTTCAATCTTTCATTGTTTGATTCCACTTATATTTTCTTATTTGATTCTCGTTGATTGTAAGAGGTTTCTCCACCTCCAGTTGTTAACTAAAGAGAAAAAATAGTAGACGTTGTGTGCATATGCCTTGGATGTAGTAATCTGGGAGTTGTGAACCGAGTAAATCGAAGGCGTCTCTTTGGCTTGGTCTATTTGTTATGTTCTAAATTTTCATTGCACACTATTTTTTTTTGTAGAACACTAACACTACAAGTGGATTGTGGTATTCACTCCCTCTACCACACTTGCATCCCGATCCAATATAAGAGACTACTGGCAACTAATGAGCTTCTTAGTGACATCTTTTAGAATATTTATTATTTGATTCATGCCCTTGTTAAAACTCGTGGCCAGATTCAAAGAAATGAGACCTTCTTCACTAAAAAGATCTATTGCACTAAAAGAGCACAAAAGTAAATCTATATTCATCTACTAGAACTTAAGTAATCTTTTATACTACATTTTTCTAAATTCCTTGGTTCCTGCGATATGCATCATGACTTCTTTAGTGGTCATGTATCCTCACCTTGTTGGCCTTTGTTGCCCTTTCGGACTTATCCAACAATTCTAGTTGACTTCTACTTTTTCTTCTTGAGATTCCTTTAAAGCAGTTTGTAATTTCTTCTTTACTTTATCCAAAAGCATATGCTAAATTATCAGATGTTCGTATTGTTTTTTGATTTGCAACCCCCAATTCTTTTTGTTGTTTAAGGTGAAGTAAGTTTTTGTAGCATTTCTAGAGTGGCTGCTGCCTCTCTGGAATGCAGGAACAACATGTGAGGAACATAGTTTAAAATCTTTGGCCATTTTGCCCGTTACAGGAGAAATATTTCGTTCTGTTTGCAGATTAGCATTGACACAGGCACGCCTTTGGTGCTGGCGCGCCCTGAGGCTCCCGGGTGCGTCACGATGGCCTAGCGACGCGTTTGGACTCGTCTCGATGGCTTGGTGACATGTCCGGACGCGTCGCGATAGCTCGGTCCGGATGCATTGCGATGGCCCCGCGAAGTGCCCGGACGAGTTGCAACTTGCACTGGCCCAGTGATGTGTAGCGATGGCCCAGAGGCCGCCGCCGACGCATCTGGACATGTTGCGCTAGCACAGAGGCCGCCGTGGCAGCGTCACGTAAGCTCATTGTCGTGGGCTCATAGCGCGGACCGAAAATTGTAATTAATCAATTCGTAGCTATGATTGAGATATTTTAGATAAACTTAATTAAAATCTAATAAAATTATCTCATTAATTTAATATATATTTTAAAAAATATTTATTTTTTAAATATTTATATTAAAATTTTTATTTTTAATTAATAAATTGTATATTTAAAAATATCGGAACTATATTTGCACGAATACAGTGTTGAAATTGTATCGTTCCGGTCCGGGACTGAAACTTTGATACAGGTTGAGATATTAAACCATGGTGAGGAATAGTAGTCTCCTCTGCACTCGACTTCTTAGACGATATTGTGAGGGGGAGGCCCTATACTCTTTCTTCCTTCCTTTAGCATATCCTTATATCTAATGAAGACTTGAATAGTTAAAATGTTATGTTCTCATTTTGCTACATCCAACAAAGAGTCGAGTTGTACTATTAGAGGTACTCCTTAGGTGGAAGGTTGGAGGTGGCAACAATCCTAGAGGATAGGTTGTGGCTACTCTCTTCATGGCGGAAGATACCCTTCCTTCCTCCCCTTTGAAGGTGTTATTGATTGTGCATGCAAACTGGCTGTGCTGGTAAATTTTGATTAGAGATCGTTGTGGGATTGTTCTAAGACATTATCCTGTTGAGAAGATAATTCCTATCTTAGTCCTTATACCCTCTTGGGTCACGAAACACACTCATAGTACCCTACATGCAATTGGGCGAAGACCCTGGTGATAGTGACAACAAATGGTGATGAATTACTCGTACAGATCAAAACAGAGGACAATCTTGGATTGCACTATTTGTAACAGGGGAAATTTCGAGTGACCTTTTCCCCCCGCCACAGCAGTGATCAACATTGTTGACATGGACGACCACCTCTAGGGATTGGAAGCTCAAATGTTTTTGACCAGTACCCAAAAGCCCTTGACTCTTAGTCAACAGAAGCTAACATGGTTGGATTGGGCGGTGGAATTTGAAATTCAAATTCTTAAATTGTGGTGCAGAGATAGGCAACCAATCACCTGCTTAGGGGTGGGAAACTGTTTGGTGGAATTTGAATTTGAAAGCACCACTCCAATTCACAGTTGGTTTACATGGCAAAATTGGCAAAGAAACCTCCTAGCTCTACGGTGGCAAAGGGGAAAAACTTCAAGGTTGCAATTGCTGGTTCAGATGCAGTTGATATTTCAGAGGAAGCTTCCAGTCCAACTAACTAGCAACAACCTACTAGGGATGGAGAAGCTGAAGCTAGAGTGACAACTGATACAAAGCATCAGGTCACTAGCAATCTAGTTGTAGAAGGAAATCAACTCCTAACGGAGATCCATTGAGAAAGACCTATAGCCTAATAGAAATACAACCTCTAGGGGCGCCGCCTGTTGTGAATACCCTTGCCATTGATCTGACGATGGGTACCATGGATGAGAGAAATTGGGCGGACCTCTTCTACTCCAACAGAACAAGCACAAAAGACGTCATACTGCACCACTTCTAGGATATTAGAGGCAGATTGGCTGTTTGTTTTGAAGACATTGATACCGTGGAAAACTCACTAGGATACTATCTAGTGGGGCGATTCATGGGGAAATTCTCGAGATGAAAAGCCCTCCGAGATATGGCCACTAGGTGGAAAGTGCCATATAGGTTCCAAATTTGTGAATCATCTTCAAGTTTGAAACTAAAGAAGCAAGGGACAGAGTCCTAAATGGTGGTTCTTATGTTGTATATGGCTGCCCCATATACCTTAAGATCATTTCATGCTGCTTCTTGTTAAGGAGGAAGAGTTGTGTTGGATACTAGAATGGATCCAAATTCATTGAGCAAGGGACAAAATACTAAATGGGGGTTCTTATATTTGTATTGTAACATTGCTTCTTGTTCAAGGAGGAAAAGTTGTCAGGTACCCGTATGAATCCAAATTCATGGATTTCGAGTGGATTGCTGGGCCATCACGTTGAGTATGATAACGTCATGCATATGTAAGCCTTTATACTCAGATCAATTAACTCATAATAGGGGTAGGATTACGTATGCTACAATTTTGGTGGAAGTTAATGCATCCAAACCCTTCGTACGAAGCGTCCTAATTACTTTATCAATAGGTAGAAGTAGACTTGGAGTTCAGACTTGAATACACTCCGAAGTATTGTGATGGTTGCAAGCAAATGGGGCACTAAACTGGCACATGTAAGATCACGGTAGGAGTAGTTCCCTAGATGATTGAAGGAAACAAATCCACTGGACAGACCTCCAGAAGTACCAATCCAAGAATGAGGGGGTGATCAAGGAGGAAACGCATCACAACCAACACACAAGATAACACGGGTCAGCATGCAAATAAAGAGAGGTGATTTTAGGTTCCATGGAGTAGATGGGCATGCCCATGTTGCTACTACATAGGCAGATTTCCCAGAATGTTGCAAGCCAAGCCAAGGCCAAAGCAAACAAAGGATGTGGTAACTAGGCAGATTACACCCAAATATTTTGCAATTGTGGTTGTTGTGACATAGATACAGACTCAGGCAAAGGTAACAACAGAAAGGGGATTGGTCTCCAACCCATAGTAGAGAATGTATGGCATTTTGAAGAAGATACCAACAATTGTGGAGGAGGTTCTGCCTTATCTTCCCAAATTGGCACCCAATAGAAGTTGACATGACTTTTGAGGTAACTGAGTTTGCCCCTATTGATTGATAGGGCAAAAGGATATAGGGAGTTGGAGCAATTTTTGTCTCCCCCCAACCTCAATGAAGATATCCTCATGGAATATAAAGGGTCTTAGCAATCCCCATAAATGGAGATACATATGGTGAATATAGATGGACTAAACATAGTGTGTGAGATGTTGTGTCTCCAACCAAACAGTACATATTGCCTTAATATATGGGCTACGCTCCGTTATCAAGCAATGACCTCTTTGGAGCAAATTACGTCAGTTGGGTATGCAAATCAACGAACCTTGGTTGGTTATATGGGACTTCAATGCAATGTTGACTGTAATCCCTGAACGAAGGCTGCTTGTGCCAGATGCAATATTTTCCCAACCATGTTAGCCAACCTCCACACGAATACTTTCAAGAAATTGGCCCGTAATTTGTGACTCTTGTTGGATGAGTTGACTTTAGAACAAATGCAATGAGTGTGTGGTTCCATTGCTTTAGCACCTTCTAGAGGAGAAGAATTTTGTAACCGTAGTAGTAAAATCTGAGCCAACAACTGACCATGGATGCTCGTAGAATTTGGCTGTATAGCCATCTAGCCTTGGAGCCTTTTCATCTCCAATGTTAAATAAGGTCCCTTGTATCCCATCAAAAGTTACAGGTGCTACTAGTTGCTCCCCTTGTTCAACCAATCAAAATTAGGTTCTGTTCTTGGAATTGAAGTGCCCAACAATTGTCTAAACTGAGCTACAAAATCTGAAGCTACTTCTTGTAAACTTGTGGTGCTTTCTCCTGATTCACATTGCAATGCCACAATAGTGTTTTGCCTATTGTTTCTCTTTACAAGATCATGGAAAAACTTTGTATTCCGATCGACATTCCTTAGATAAGCACACTTGGCCCTATAGGAGTAGAACATTTGCTCTGCTTCTGCCAGTCTAGCTATCCTATAGACATAGCTCTGGTAATTTGCCATTGTAATTCCATATTGCTATGTCGCTTGTTGCAACTCCTCTAACTCATGTTTGGCACATCTAGCTTTTTTTGAGATATGTCAGTAGTGCTCCTTGTTTCAGGTCTTTAACCGAAACTTGGGGCATATTAATTTTTGGTTGAGGATGTAGTGAGTTGTGCCTTCTTGTTGATCAATCCAAGTCTCCTCAAATAGCCGTAAGAAGTCCATGGGCCATTACCCACCGATATTGTGCATTGCCTTGGACCGGTGCCTCCCATGATTGTTCCACCACTCTCTTATAATGTTGATGTAAATTCCACATGTTTAAGAACTTAAATGGCCTTGTTGCTGCCCTCTCCTTTGCTAGAATGTGAACCATGGCACAAGAGTGGTCCGATAAGCATCCCGGGGCCAAAAATTCAGCATAAGCATCAAACTCCTCCAAGAGCCAAGCCAAGTTCACCATTACTCTATCTAATTTGCAAGCCACATCACCTTTAGACCAAGTGAATTGACAACCAATGGATCTTAAGTCCACCATTCCACATGCATGAGTGAATCTTTGGAGGTCCCTCATCTCATAATTTATAGCCGGATTGCCTCCTTGCCTCTCATGAATAGCCAATATCGAATTGAAGTCCCCATTGATCATCCAAGGTCCGGGAATGCCTCCATCAAGCTCCGTGAGATTCTCCCATAGTGGCCTCCTACTAGTCACCGAGTGAAGTCCATATATAAAAGTAGCATAGAAACCCCGGTTAGAAATTCGACATCTAACATATGTATGAATGAATTGCTCCGATGTATTAATAACCTCCACATCAGCCCGCTGCGCATCCCAAATAAGCAAAATGCGACCATGATTAGAAATACCAAAATTATGCACATACTCAGTACCTGGAAACCTTCTTTGCATGATTGGCATAATAGATTGTTCATTGAGCTTAGTCTCCAATAATGCTAATACTTGAATCTCCTTGCTCCTCAAGAGGTGTTGGACACCCCCATGCTTTAGGGACTTGTGAAAGCCCCTAATGTTCCATGCGGCCACCTTCATTGAACACCCCTACGGGCTGCTTGCGCCCGAAGTTGGCGCCCCCTCGTAGAAGCCGCCACACCAATCCCCATGTCCTCATCAACATTCCTTGAAGAAACCTCCGCTGCCCTATTCAATGTTGATGCCTCTGATGCCGCGTCATGAACCCCTCTTGGTGTTACGTCCTTCCTAGAAGCCTCCGGAGATGAAGAGGTTGAAGAACTCCCCACACCATCAAAAACTGATGGCGGTGCTTGAGCTGGCCGGCCATGAAATGACCCACCGGCCTCCTTACTTCCGCTTGCTCCGTCTCCAAATTCACCCCTCGTTTGCGCATGCCCTTGAGGCGATCCCTCATGGTCCTCTTGCTGCTCCTCTTGCTCATTCTCCGGCGGAATAATAGCCACTGGAACCGGGTTGCCCACCACAACCATCTCTAACCCCACATGCTCCTCATGCGCTCCCGCATTAGCTTATTGTTGCATTGGCCTCCATTGCGTCCTCGTACGCCACCTGTACCTCGTTCTTGTCCTCCCCCGCCCCCTAACTGATTGGGATCTATTCCTCCAAGCCTCCGGTGCATTCGGATCAGTTTGTCGCCCTTGCTCAGCCCGAGCACGCTGCTGCCCCGTTGGTGTCGCGCCACTTTGACAAGCCCCCATATCATGCCCCATTCTATTGCAAGTTTGACAAAATGCCGGTGTCATCTCGTATATAATCTTCAAATCCACTTGAACTCCTGTCGGAAGTGTGATAGGGACCTCATGAATGCGATCCCCAAAGGTTGGTATCTCCACCATAAGCCTTGCGTAGCCCAACCGCTCCCGTGTGCGCGTCAAGCTATCTGTATACAACGGCTTGCCCACCTCCGATCCGACCTTGCTCAAAACAAGTTGCGACCAACAATCCAGCGGAAGTCCGTGAACTTGTATCCAAGCTGGGACAAATCTACCATCCTCCTCAAACATGAAACACTTCGGCATCTTCTTCAAAAACAAAGGAATCCCAAAGACAAAATACGGTCCACCTTGAAGCACCTTCTCTCTATCCTCCTCCTTGTCGAACCGGAAGACCACCCATCCGCTTTTGTGCATGAAAAACCGATAAGAAGGCCATTTAGATCCCACCTTAACCACACCTTCCCTGCCCGGATGCCGTCCCATAAAACAGCCCACAAGACAGAAACCCACCGATTCTTCCACAGTATCAATGTCCTCGTAGTTGAACTGCAATCTTTCTCCTTTAGCTTCATACTGGTCCAGCCCCTTAGCATGCTTCACTTTACAATTATCCTTGAATAAACCCGCCCAGTTTCGTCTCAACGGCTGCTGGTTCTCCTTCCCTGAAGCTCCCTGCTGTCCAGCTTGTTGTTGTGCTGGAGGTTCCTGCCGGCCGGCCTGCTGCCCACCGCCCGCCGGTGGCACCTGCTGCCCATCGCCTGCCGGTGGTGCCTCCTCCCTCTCCACCGGTGGAGGAGGTGGTGGGGGTGGAGGAGGGCTGCCATGTCCTCTACTCCTTGGCCTCCGAAACCCCTTGAAAACGCCCCCCCACAGTCCGTGGAAGACGCCCACAGCAGTAGACACCCTCCCCCTTGCCGGTGAGGTGGAAGAGAACCACCTCCGGCCATGAATGAGGGCTGTCCGCAAGCAAGAAACCCACCGGAGCACCAAGAATCCTAGAGAGAAGTTGGAGCTTCTCTCACTAACCCTCACCAAGAGCTTCGACTGACTAAGGGGCTGGACCAGTATAAAGCTAAAGGAGAAAGATTGCAGTTCAACTACGAGGACATTGATACTGTGGAAGAATCGGTGGGTTTCTGTCTTGTGGGCTGTTTTATGGGACGACATCCGGGTAGGGAAGGTGTGGTTAAGGTGGGATCTAAATGACCTTCTTATCGGTTTTTCATGCACAAAAGCGGATGGGTGGTCTTCCGGTTCGACAAGGAGGAGGATAGAGAGAAGGTGCTTCAAGGTGGACCGTATTTTGTCTTTGGGATTCCTTTGTTCTTGAAGAAGATGCCGAAGTGTTTCATGTTTGAGGAGGATGGTAGATTTGTCCCAGCTTGGATACAAGTTCACGAACTTCCGCTGGATTGTTGGTCGCAACTTGTTTTGAGCAAGGTCGGATCGGAGGTGGGCAAGCCGTTGTATACAGATAGCTTGACGCGCACACGGGAGCGGTTGGGCTACGCAAGACTTATGGTGGAGATACTAACCTTTGGGGATCGCATTCATGAGGTCCCTATCACACTTCCGACATGAGTTCAAGTGGATTTGAAGATTATATACGAGATGACACCGGCATTTTGTCAAACTTGCAATAGAATGGGGCATGATATGGGGGCTTGTCAAAGTGGCGTGGCACCAACGGGGCAGCAGCGTGCTCGGGCTGAGCAAGGGCGACAAACTGATCCGAATGCACCGGAGGCTTGGAGGAATAGATCCCAATCAGTTAGGGGGCGGGGGAGGACAAGAACGAGGTATAGGCGGCGTACGAGTGCGCAATGGAGGCCAATGCAACAACAAGCTAATGCGGGGGCGCATGAGGAGCATGTGGGGTTAAAGATGGTTGTGGTGGGCAGCCCGGTTCCGGTGGCTATTATTCCGCCGGAGAATGAGCAAGAGGAGCAGCAAGAGGATCATGAGGGATCGCCTCAAGGGCGTGCGCAAAGGAGGGGTGAATTTGGAGACGGAGCAAGCGGAAGTAAGGAGGCCGTCGGGTCATTTCATGGCTGGCCAGCTCAAGCACCGCTACCGGTTTTCGATGGTGTGGGGAGTTCTTCATCCTCTTCATCTCCGGAGGCTTCTAGGAAGGACGTAACACCAAGAGGGGTTCATGACGCGGCATCGGAGGCATCAACATCGAATAGGGCAGCGGAGGTTTCTTCAAGGAATGTTGATGAGGACATGGGGACTGACTGGTGTGGCAGCTTCTACGAGGGGGCGCCAACTTCGGGCGCGAGCAGCCCGTAGGGGTGTTCAATGAAGGTGGCCGCATGGAACATTAGGGGCTTTCACAAGTCCCTAAAGCATGGGGGTGTCCAATACCTCTTGAGGAGCAAGGAGATTCAAGTATTAGCATTATTGGAGACTAAGCTCAATGAACAATCTATTATGCCAATCATGTAAAGAAGGTTTCCAGGTACTGAGTATGTGCATAATTTTGGTATTTCTAATCATGGTCGCATTTTGCTTATTTGGGATGCGCAGCGGGCTGATGTGGAGGTTATTAATATATCGGAGCAATTCATTCATACATATGTTAGATGTCGAATTTCTAGCCGGGGTTTCTATGCTACTTTTATATATGGACTTCACTCGGTGACTAGTAGGAGGCCACTATGGGAGAATCTCACGGAGCTTGGTGGAGGCATTCCTGGACCTTGGATGATCATGGGGGACTTCAATTCGATATTGGCTATTCATGAGAGGCAAGGAGGCAATTCGGCTATAAATTATGAGATGAGGGAACTCCAAAGATTCACTCATGCATGTGGAATGGTGGACTTAAGATCCATTGGTTGTCAATTCACTTGGTCTAAAGGTGATGTGGCTTGCAAATTAGATAGAGTAATGGTGAACTCGGCTTGGCTCTTGGAGGAGTTTGATGCTTATGCTGAATTTTTGGTCCCGAGATGCTTATCGGACCACTCTTGTGCCATGGTTCACATTCTAGCAAAGGAGAGGGCAGTAACAAGGCCATTTAAGTTCTTAAACATGTGGACTTTACATCAAGATTATAAGAGGGTGGTGGAACAATCATGGGAGGCACCGGTCCAAGGCAATGCACAATATCTGCTAAAGACCAAATTGTTTAGATTGAAGGCTAGTTTGAGGGAGCTGAACAAGAAGGAGTTTGGTCATATTTCGGAGAAAGCAAAGAGGGCAAATATGGAGTTAGAAGAGGTGCAAAGGAATATATTATCGGGTGACACCACACCCGCGAATTATGGAGAGGTAAAGAAGCGTGCAATCCTATTCTCGGAGGCGGAAAAGAAGTTTTATCAACAACGGGCAAAGAACACATATTTGAGGAGTTCGGATAGATGTACACAATTTTTTCATGATGTAGTCAAGAGGAACAACAAAAGGAATGCGATCATTATGCTTACAAAGAGAAATGGAGAAAGAACAACAAGCATCAAAGAAGTTGCGGAGGAATTCTTAGATCACTTCCATGGTATTCTTGGCCAACCGGAAGCATGCTCTCCTCTAGATGGTGCTGTCCTCTCGGCAAGGAAACTCAACAACGCCCAAGGGAACAGCCTTATACATCCGGTTGGGGTGGAGGAGATCAAGTCTGCTTTGCACGATATTGGGAGTGAAAAAGCCTCGGGACCGGATGGCTACAGCGCCAAGTTTTTCACTTCATCTTGGGATATTATGGGAGCGGATTTTGTTGCTGCTATTCAAGAATTCTTTGGGACAGGTAACCTCTTGAAACAATGGAATCATTCTCTAATATACCTTGTGCCAAAAAGTGATCATGCAGAGGGTGTATCGGACTACCGGCCTATCTCATGTTGCAATGTCTTCTACAAAGTCATTGCTAAAATATTGGCGAGACGGCTATCTATGGTGATGGGTTTCTTGATTGATCCGGCTCAAGCGGCTTTTGTCCAAGGGAGGAGCATTGGGGATAACATTTACCTTACACAAGACCTTCTAAGGAGATATGCTCGCAAAAGGATTTCCCCGAGATGTATGACTAAGGTGGACTTGAAGAAGGCTTTTGACATGCTAAATTGGGATTTTCTAATGGAGGCACTTATGGGATTCGGTTTTCCTCAACAATATCGTGATTGGATCAAGCAGTGTGTGACTACAACGACATATTCTATATCCCTAAATGGAGGTGTTTATGGCTTCTTTGGTGGTAGGAGGGGTTTAAGACAAGGTGATCCACTTTCCCCACTTCTCTTTGGTCTATGTGTAGAGGTGCTATCAAGAAGGATCAAGGACATCTCGGTGAAGCCTTCATTCCATTTTCATCCAAGGTGTAAGGAGGTGGGCATCACGCATCTTATATATGCAGATGATCTAATGCTCTTTGCAAGAGCGGATGAATCTTCATTAAGGCTACTAGCGGATTGCTTGGAGAGGTTTGGGAAGGAGGCCGGCTTGAGGGCAAATCCACTAAAATCACAACTCTATATGGCGGGGATTGATGCAAATGCAAAAGCCGAATTGTTGAGGATTATGGGCTTTCAAGAGGGGGTGTTTCCCTTTAGATACTTGGGTATTCCACTAGCGGCGGCGAAATTACGAATTGCAAATTATGGGCCTCTATTGGATGCGATCACAAGGAGGATGAGTTGCTGGCCAAAACAATCTCTATCTTATGCGGGAAGGCTGGAGCTTGTCAAAACGGTCCTTCAAGGAATGGAATGCTATTGGCTTTCAATGCTATCAATGCCGGGAGGAGTAGTTGACAAGATTAAAGCTATATGTAGATTATTTGTATGGGACTCAAAGTATCCTCCGATAGCTTGGGACACAATCTGTTTGCCAAAGGAGAATGGTGGTTATGGCGTTCCGAATCTACTTGGATGGAATGAAGCATTACTCACCAAAATCTTATGGGAGATACAATCAAGAGCGGATACGCTATGGATAAAATGGGTTCATCATCATTATGTAAAGGGGGCTGAGTTTTGGATGTGGGAAGCAAAGGCCGAGGACTCCCCTTTGATCAAAAGGTTGGTGGAAATTAAGGAGAAAATCAAGCAAAATTCAGGTGGAGTGGGCGAAGCAAACATGAAGATGATGGATTGGTTTGTCATGAAAAAGAAAGGGGTAGCAAAAGCGTATGAGTTCTTTCAAGGTACCAATCAAAAACCTACATGGGTGCCAACACTTTGGAGATCGGAGATTATGCCAAAGCACCGATTCACTATGTGGCTTCTAACACAGAAAGCTTCGCACGGCGGATCGAATGTCATATGAGCCAAACAAGGTATTGCCCGGTATGTAGTCAAGAGGAGGAAACAATGGATCATCTTTTCTTCAAATGTTCTTTTGCTTGTGCGCTATGGGGAAAGGTAAAGCAATGGCTTGGCATCAATTTTCGGTTCAAAAATATTGAGGAGCTGCTGAATGGAGTAAGAAGGAGATATAAAGGAGCTGGAAACAAAGTCAAAGCAAGATTCCTTTGCATCTCAAGTGTTATATACCATGTATGGACAACCCGGAACAAGTGCAAGTTTGAAGGGGTACTTTCTAGCATTGAGGGATCATTTAGGAAGGTGCAAATTCATGTCCACAAGTTTGTAGACCTCTCCGAGCATGGATGACATGCAGCTGGGCGGACTGCAGCAACTGAGGAATGCGTGTGAATGCAAGAGAAGGCTGGGCTATGGCTGCTGTTTTGGTGCCAGTCGACTGGAGTAAATCCGGTTGAGTCGTTTCTGGGTATCAGTCGACTGACCTTAAATGCAAACAGAATGCAAAACGACTCGACTGGAGCTTCACACCAGTCGACTGAGGGTGATGAAGGCTGGCTGTTGTTTTGGTGCCAGTCGACTGGATTTAAAGGCTAGTCGACTGATGGCAAACAGAATGCAAAACGACTCGACTGGAGCTTCACACCAGTCGATTGAGGGTGATGAAGGCTGGCTGCTGTTTTGGTGCCAATCGACTGGAGTTAAATCCAGTCGAGTCGCTTTATCAGTCGACTGACCTTGAAGGCCAGTCGACTGATGGTTTTGATTTGGTGTGTCGTGCATTGCATTGCACGTAGGGGTACATGCAAAGAGTTAGGAGGTGGGGTATGAGGTGTGGAGTGATGTAGTGAGGAGTTGAGATGTATGGTGGTGTGGATGTGGGCATGTTTTTGATGAGTGGTGAGATGTTGGTGTTGCTCACAGCTTGTGGCTGTACGGAGAGAGATGCTGTTTTTGATTGTACAGTTAAGGGGTTTAACCTCTCCTATCTTTATACATATTAACCATTTTCCGTGAAAGGCTTCAGAATCCTTTGTCGTTCTATGAGGATAGAGATCACATGTGGGGAATGATATGAGATATAGCCCGGCGGGAAGAATTCTGGAAATGCTTGAAGATCCGCTTCCATTCACTTGTTGTTGATAAGTGCACGGTTAAGCTTACAGAACACAGAATTGTTTGTCCACATATATCTACATCCTATTGAGTGAAAGTCCACCAAGGAAGAGTGGGAGATGGAGAAATCATGAGTGTCATAGTTAGTACCTCAGTGGATAACATGACATTGAAATCTCTGATGATCAACCATGGTTTGTTGATGTGTATGCTCAGTCGATGTAGGGCATTCCAAAGGGGTTGTCGATTGATGATGGAGTGCAACCCATATACGAAAGTGATTAAAACACTGTAGTTGGAGACACATTTGATTCTACAATGGATTAGGTGTTCCCCTGTGTCTTCCACCTTCACCTTTTAGTTACCCATAACACCAATATTCACGCCCTTGAAGAAAAATCCAAGTTATTAGCCATCTCCACATGCGAAATCGAATTTGTTCTAGCAACCCAAGGATCAATATTGCATTGGCAAAGGAAGTGTTGCACCCCCTACTACTTAAGGGGTTTATTAAACCCCTTATGTTCCATGTTGAGATCTTCATAGGATTGAGGTGGCAACTCGACAATCTTGCCTAGCCACAACCATCTTAGTAGACAATAGGATTGTTCCCAACTTTGATAATCTTCTAACCTGACAGTCAACTAGGATATACTTGGTCACCTAAGAAGGTTGATCATCACTCAATTGTGTGCCTAAATGTGAAAGCATTGAACATTCAGTTTGTTCCACAACTGTAACCACTTTCTTATGCAACCCTTGTAACCTCTGTTCTGTTTGTATTGGCTCGGATGCCCGTGCTTTCTACACTGCTACTCTTGCTTTGGTTTGTATCTGAATAGTCTCATCTGGGGAACCATTGTATCAGATCTTTCGGTTTGTTATGGCCCTTACTTGCCTTGTGTGAGCCTGCAACCTCATTCGATGCGTTCAGGTGTGAAGCAACAACAGTTGGAGTCATTTGCTCAGTGCCTTGATCCTCTGCAACGTCTGTATGTGGATTCATTGGCTGACTTTGGCTGACATTTGTATTGGTCGCATTGAGCCTCCTTCTGGATCTCCCTCATAATCCTCGATTGGATTGCATGAAATTCCATCTAGCTTGAGTGGTTTGCTCAATTATCTAATAGCTAACTCCTGCCGCTAGTTTACAAAATTTTATTTGGCACCTATTTGTTTGCAGCCTTTGTAGTGTTGCAGGGTGTATTTGAAGAAGATTCATAGGTCCTCACAGTCAAAAGGGCAATTAGAACACTTCGAACTAAGGGCTTTGAGGCATCTACTTCCACCAGGACCCTAACATAGGCAATTTGGGCTCGACCATGTTCAACGCCTTGGTAGACAAACAATCCATAGGCATACCATGAATTTGAACCCATATTGCCATTCGATAGAGTTCTTCCTCTTCGAAGTGGAAGTAAGATAGTAAAGTTTTGAGATAGATAGGGCAACTGTGTATGATGTAGGGCCCTCCATGCAAAACTGTCTTTGGATCATGCAGTTTTGAACTTGAAGACAATCCAATGGCTTTAATGACTATAGAATTTATGCGACACTTTCCATCTACTAACCAAGCCTCCTAGCCTGGGAGCTTCTGCATAAACCACCCAACTAGGTAGTAATTTAATGAACTCTCCACCGTATCTATATCTTCAAACCGCAAAGTCACTCGTCCTTTGACGTCTTGAAAATGTTGCAGTGTCGCATCCTCTGTGCATGTTCAATTGGTTTGAAAAAGATTTGCCCATCACCTCCTAGCTGTTGTGCATATACTTGACCCAGTAGCAGCTTTACCTAGCAGCCACTCAGCAGCCTGACATGGTTTCGTGGCTGACATCCATACATCATTATTGTTTATCGCCACAGGTCTAGGCTCTATTGGATGAGAACCTTTGGATGGGGTTGCTCAGGAACTACTTGCACCTCTAGAGGAAAAATAACCAGAGGTTGTGGGTCACTTGCCAACATGGCTTCAGCTCCTTCGTCACTGGTGGGAACCCAAACCGCCTGATGGTTGCACTGGAAGCCTCATCTGATGGAGCAGTTGAAGAGTTAGATGTCACTTGAGCTTTTCTTCCTTTGTCGTTGAGGGATTAGGTGCCCTTTTATTTTGTTTCACCATTTATTCCGACTCAATTTCAAATTTTAAGTTTCAAATTTCAAACTCCACTGTTGTTGCCGCTTCTTAGGTCCACTAGTTGGACGCCAACATGTGTATCATCTTTGTAGACTGAAAGTCGAGGCAATAGAGTGGCTATCTCCCACGATTGTTTTCCTGAGCAACTTTCACTATGACAAAACAATGCTAGTTTCAAATCTTCCCCCAATGCTAGTAGAGCAGCCTGGGGTTTCCCCTGATCAACTTGGGCATCCAAGTATTGCATAATCTTCAAGGTCAGCCCTTAAACATACCGTCAGTGTGCAAGGGAAAAATTGTATTCACTTGCTACTGTTGTGACCAGCAGTGATTGCCCAGCAAGTTGTATGCCCACTACCACTCTGCACTAGTGTGGTAGACTAGGGACCCAGTGATCTGAGAGGTTAGGGACACTGGGATTGTAAGTGTTCCAGCGGCGAATTGGTATGTACCCTTCTCACAATAGAGAGCTAACTGTGTGAATTTTTCCTCTGTTGCAAACAGAGTAATCTAAGAACCTCCTTTGTTTTGCTCAGAGCACTCAATTCCAGCCTCTTACTCGTCGCCACGGGCCAAGGTGAGCTGCTAAGAGCACTTTCTTTCCCAAGTGAGTATGGGTAAGGGTGACCTTCACCTTGAAGTTATGTCATAGTTCAATCCGCAGAGCCAACCCCTTGTGTAGCCAAAACAAATCCTAGATCCTAGTACCATTATTGAGGAGGAAGTTAGAGTATCTCTGACTACTGAGACAGTAAGGTAGCCTATCCACTGGTGTTAATGCTCCAATCTTCCACCTAAAAAACAAATGTGAACCCCTCAAGATCTTGCCACCAGCAGATCTGAATAGTTTCGCTGACTACTAACACAATGTTGACTGCAAAGGACAAAAAGGGTAGTCAACACTCACCAATTATGATACACATGATTTTATAAATTTTGCTTCTCATACTATAGTAGACTTGCACTCAGTGGGTTGTTGGTTCACTTGGACTAACTGCTCAATATTTTACAAGTTGGACCGTGAAATGATAAACAATCAATGACTAGCAGTTGACTTTTATGGACATGCAGAGTTCTTTCCTCCAGGATGTATATCCAATCACTCTCTGTGTAGTCTCCATTCTCATAGATAGGCATATGGTGATGAAGCCATTCCAATTCTACAATATGTGATGCATAAGGATTTCCTGCATATTGCGGAGGATGCCTGGGACAAAGAACTTGAAGGAACAACTCAAATTAGTTTGTAACACAAGTTGATCCGACTTAGAACAATCAACAACACTATGAGCACATATTGTAAAAAGTTAAGAGGGACAAGCATGAGTTGAAGGAGGTTCAAAAGGTTGCACTAGACATAGGTATCATGAGACGAGAGTATCAAAATATCTTGCATAAGGCATCCCGGTTAGTTGAAGTAGAGTTGATGTTTTATTCACAGTTAGCCAAATGCACCTACCTAAGCAACAATGACCGAAATACAAATTTTTTAATGATCTGATGAAACGGAACTAAAGAAGCACAATTGTGGCACTAAATCGGAAGTTAGAAGAAAGTACCACCAACATCCCAAAAGTAGCATCAGAGTTTGCTGAATATTTTCAAAAGCTGCTGTGGACCTTAGCTCCAAGATCAGAGTTGGATGCAGATCTGTTCAGATATGGGGCATTGGTCTCACAGGAACAAGAATAACAACTAACTAAATTTGTAACTGTCAAAGAGATCTGGCATACATTATTTGGTATTGGAGATGAAAAGGCACTAGGATCGAACACACATGGTCAATGGTTTGCACAACTTTACCACAGCAGTTGCAGAATTTTTCTTTTTAGGATTCACACCCATGTTGCGCTTGTGCCAAAATCAACTCATTCTGCAAGGGTAACAGATTATAGACTGATTTCCTACTGTTCAATATTTTATGAAGTTATTGCTAAGGTGCTCATAGGGAGGCTAGCTAATCTTGTAGGGAATATATTCCACTTGGCACTGGCAACTTTTGTTCAGGGTCAGTCCATCATCGAGAATGCCCACTTGGCACAAGACTTGTTAAGGAAGTTTGCTTGAAAACGAATATACACAAGTTGCATCCTCAAGGGCCCCCCTTCAAAAGACATTTGATTCAGTTCATTGGGTCTATGATGTGCTATTTGGTTTGAGTTTTTCGCAATGGTTTATCTCTTTGGTCTATGCTTGGAGATACTTTTCATGTGCTTTTTGGTCAATAGCAAGACCGGGCTTTCAGTATCATCCTAAATGTGCAACAATGGGGATTACTCATCTAGAATGTGCATATGGCATGGTATTATTCACAAGGGGAGGGCTCAATTCTTGTAGAATGCTTTGAACTCTTTGGAAGCATGGCAGGATTGTGTGCTAACCAACTAAAGTCCAGAATATACATGACTAGGTTGAATGAGTGTACCAAGAACAGTTTGCTAGAGGTCTCAGGTTTTCAAGAAGGTTCACTTCCATTCCGGTAATTGGAATACTCCTAGCCTCGAAAAAATTGCGGCCTTTAAATTATGGTGTTCTAATTGATGCAATTATTAGTAAGATTAATTTCTAGCTGTGGCACGCTCTGGCATATAGAGGGAAAATAGAGTTAATCGGATTAGTGGTACTAGGAGTGGAGTGTTTTTTGGTTATCCATTCTATTGATACCATGTGGTATCATATATAAGATCCATTCCCCAAGCAAATCATTCGTTTGTAGATCAAAACACCCACCACGTTTGCTCACCGAAAGATGAAGGGGGATATGACTTAAGGGACTTGCGGGTATGGAACAAAGAGTCGCCTTGTCTAGTCTTATGGAATATACAAGAAAAGTAAGATACCCTCTGGATCAAATAAAGATTTTTCTATGATTAAAAAGCTATTATTTATCCGAGATGAAACACTTGACTACATAGGTACGACTGAGCTAGCAACAGATAGCCTTAGAGGATGGTTTGCACAAGTTGACAGGGGGTATCTAGAGTGTATGAATTTTTTCAGAAGGAACCAAGAAAGCATGGACTAACATAGTATGTAAGCTATATGTTCAATCCAGACATACGTTTACAGTATAGCTTTTGGCACATGGGAGACTATTACCACTGATTAGCAGCAGTATGCTTGACAAGGCTTGTGTGCTATGTGAAGCTATGGAGGAAATATTGGAACACCTATTCTTTTGAGTGGTAGGTTTCGGCAGAAGGTCCGTACTTGGCTTGGGATGCAGCAGGAAATGAGCACATACTGATGGACGGTACTAATTTGCAAGCAACAATATAGAGGCTTATAGATTTTGACTAAGGCAAGGTACTTGGCCATGTCTTGTATGGTTCACCATTTATGGATGGCTAGGAATAGATGCCTTTTTTTATAATGAACGTATAGAGATAGATCCAATGCTCATAAAGATACAAATATATGTATTCAGATCTTTGAACGTTATTCACTACTCTGGTCGGAATTGACTAAATGTTCAGGGTTTGGGATATGACTTAGGTATGCCCAAGATTAGATTTATATTCTTGTCCCTTTAAGGGTCAATCTATTATATGCATCTTTCCTTCAGAACCCTTTATAGTTTCTTCTTTTGTCTATTGCATGCCACTGCTGGTGTTGCTTCAAGGAAAAGCTCACTTAAGTGATTTGTTCTTGGAATTTCTCTTTGTTCTTGTTTCATTTAATCTTCTCAACGTGTTGGATGGAAGCCAAAGAAATTATTGGCTATGTATCCATGTGAGGTTGAACTGATAATTGGTTGCGTGCCCCCTCAAAATTTATGAATTTTTCATAGTTATGTTTTCCATTTTCGTAGTCATGTTCTCATTAATTCTATATCTTTGATTTTGAGAGTTTTTCTACTTTATGTTATAAGTTGGGCATATCATAAACAATATCTATACTCTTGCTTAAGATGGAGTGTCAAGAGCATTAGGTAAGAGGATATTTGGTCTAGTGTGTTTAGTCCCACATTGATATTTAGGTTTAGGATTTTTGCATTGTCACATATAATCCCTTTACAACATGCAATGTGCTAAAATGTTTTCTTATCCTCAAACATCAACATTTTGTTTGTGTTGGACATTTGTGGTTTTGGAAATTTGCAAGATCTAGATTGTGAGTGCTTTCAACTATTTTGAGAGTTTTAAATGTTTTGCTATTGTGAATCATATCTTAGTAGTATTCTTTCAATTTTATCTTGTTTCTTTATTCCCGTTTGTTCTCATAGTATTCTTTCAATTTTATCTTGTTTCTTTATTCCTGTTTGTTCTCATTGTGTTTCTTCTAGAGCAATAACGATCTAGAATTTACTAGGGTGCATTCTATGTAAATTCTTCATGCTGGGCCTTCTTGGTAATAAGGCTTCCAATGCTTGTCATTTGTTGACATACTAATTCAGGAGTAACAACAATTTTTTGGTGTTAGACTGCTCAAGGTGCATTTTATTCGATTGTTCCATTGTTGATTTATAGGGGAAAAAATTATTGCTTATACGATCTAGTTACTAGATTAAATATTTGGATTTTTGATTTGGAGAGCATAATTTGATAGTATCTCTCTTTTTGATTATCTTAGACCTTATCCTTTTGATGGATTAATCTCATCTATGAAAGATGTTAGTAAGGTCACTCCACTTGGTGCAATCAATCCCTCGTTAAAGTTGACCATGGTTTAGAAGTTTTCATGTTTGAGCAATATGGTTGAACAATATATTATGTTTGAATAATATGTATATTTGAGAAATATTCATCTAGCTCAGTTGGTAGAATGCAAAGCTCTCATGGTTGCAAGTTCAAGCCTGTGTGTGCTAAATAACTATGTTGAAAATATTTTATCATTTAAGTTAAAGTTGACTAGATAATTGATATTGGATGAAATTCAAGTAACCTGGACACTTGGTTTATGGGAAGTCAAGGTGGGTCACACATTTATGATTAGAGAAGTTTAATTGGTGTTGGTACTGAAAGTATAAGCAGGTCAAGGATGATTAAATACTTGGCAAGTGTAGAAGTCCCAAAATAGTGAATTCTAAACCTTACTTAAAGCTAAGGTTGAAGTCTTAGAGAAGTCGATTCTAAACAAGCGGAAGTCTTATTGAGTCAAATGACCTAAAGCTAGGCAAGTGGAAGTCCTAACAGGTTAAAGTTAATCTGAGGCTTGACAAGTTAAAGTCTTGGTGGGTCAAGAGTGATTGACATTGGATAATTGACTAAGTTCTAGAGACGAGTAGTCTCTCGACATCAGAAGTTCTGAGGTCAATTGGGTACTAGACGAGGATAAAGTCCTTGTAAGTTGAGTTTGGCTCTTAATAAGTAGAGGAGGAATCCCAAAATCAAAGTATCAATCGATTAACAAGAATTGATAGTTGACTTGATAATGATATAATAGTCGACTAATGTACCTAAAACCACGAAGTAGCCATTTAATCAGATTTAGGGTTTAAAGCAATCGACCGATGTGGATTGCCTGTCGACTAATGGTAAGTAGTAGTCGTCTAATGGATGTCGAGGTCATGATCCAAAGGATTCAACCACAACTATATCCTGTCGACTAATGGTAAGTAGTAGTCGTCTAATGGATGTCGAGGTCATGATCCAAGGATTCAACCACAATTTTATGTGGTCCAATCTACTGATGGTGATACTAGTATCAGTTGATAGATGACTAAATGGACAAGTTCATAATCAAACACTAAACGGAGGTCCAATCGACTGATAAAGTTGACTAATGACAAAGTAGTTGTCTGATATCTAAGATAAGTCCACTAATTAGTGATTTCCGAACACATAGACACGTATTGGAGGCTTGTAAAAGTATGTTTTGAGGAGGTTTTTGCAATAATGCTTATGATCAATTTCAAGAAGAGTGTTGCTACATTCCAAAGCCATTATGAACAATTCATATTAGCAAACAGCAAGCAAAGCAAAATTTCATTTGTGTAATCTTTATTTCTTTTATTTTATTTGTTTGTATTTTTTATTTGTTGTAATGATTGGAATTGTACGAGATTTCTCCGCACTTGGAAGGCATCCCAAGAGGAGAAAAGATGGTGATGATTTTGTGAGTGATCCACCGACAAATTATAAATTTTAAAGTAGGAATTGAGAATTTCAAACCATGTAAACTCGATTTACATGTGTGTGTTTGATTTTGTTTATGTTTTCTGCTAAGTACTAATCTGATCATAGGTAAACACGAACAAAATAGAGCAAAAGACAATGAACATCTATTTACCCCCCATCCTATAGCCGTGTCATGCGATCTAACAACTCCTAACTATTTTGGGGTTTTTTTCAATATTCTCCATATCTAATTTTTATTCAATTATGTCTGTGAGTAAACTTACTATATTACTTGATAATCTTAAATGTTGGTTTTGTTTCCATTAGATTACAGCTAAAAGGGTTACTAACTATGACATGAGTCTTAGGATTGAAGTTGAGTGTGCCAATCTAGCACTGTCAGCTTGGGTTGTTTCAAACCAAGCCAACAAACCCAAGTGTAAAAATACTATGTATATATAAAATTTAAAAACTAAAAGGATAAAATTGGGAAAAATATAGTTTTTTTTTTGGGTATGGATTTGAACTTTTGTCCTGTTATAGTCTTCCTATTATCTCCCCTTGGAAGGATCAAGACTCATATAATTCTATTTCTAGCATACTCACATTGAGGCATGAAATCATTAGGATGACCATGTAGGATGTTTTTCCCTTCGTCTTCAGAGTCGGATATTGAGTGTCCTTTCTCTTATAATGATCTTGTTCATCTAATTGATCCCTTAAGCATATAGAAATCCAACTTCTTCTAGTTTAATTGACTTTTCTTCTTCTTTAGCATTTAATTGTCTACAAGAAAAGACGACTAACACCATTGTAGGCATGAGAACAATTACTAATTCATGTGATGTACAATATTTTTCTCTCCACCAACTTAAAATATCTAAATTTTCATATATATTGTCATCTGATTCCCTATTTGCACCAAAAGCCAAATAAAATGTAACTCATTTACTTCACAGCTTAAATAAACACCCGTATCTCTACCTTGTTGACTCAAACTCGAAGGAGAATTTACGACCTTGCCATAGACGTACACCTACTTGTGTATTATTGTATTCCGATTAATAATATTAAATGTAGATGTTGTGATTTCTTTGACATAGCTTTAATTCAGACTTCAAAGTATGATAGTGTCAAACTTGTTGTATGTTTAATCCCTTTTATTCATTAAGGTGTAAGGCTTGTATGGTGGTACTTGTTATCTATTTAAACCGCTAGACTACATTAAAAGCTAAGGGTAATTTTTGTCTAGGATTGCTTAATATAATTGTTGGTACAATCATGCACTGAATGTGGAATTTCAATGTTTGACAAGTATTTAAGTTTGGGTAAATTGTGGATCTCACTTGTGTGGTAAGTGTGTAGGAAAAGTCCTCGTAGGTTTGGAGACTGGATGCAAGGCAGAAGAAGTTCAAGAAGATTGGAGGTTGGATTCTTAGTGTTGTGAGAAGTAGGGGTAGATAGGTCTTTTTCTTCTTGTGTTCTTAGGGTTATGTTGGTTATATAAGTCTTGTACATGTGTTCTTTTAATGTGTGATAATTTTAACATGGTATCAGAGCTAAGTTTTCCAAAACCCTAATTTTTCTCTTTCCTTCCTCTTCTTTTTTTGCCCGTGCCTTTTCTCTGCTCGACGCCTCCCATCGCACGCCGCTGCTCACGCCACAAGAGGGAGCGCGACAGAGAAGATCACGCGACGCGCTGCCCCTGTTCCTCCCGCGGTTGGCGATCGTCCCCACGTGATCACCGCCTTTCAGTGATCGGGACGTCGCTGCCGTGACACCTCCTCCACAGCCGACGCCTCGCTTCTGGCCTAACGCGATCGCGCCTTTTCTCCCTGCACCGAGCCGCGATCGCCATCTCCCAAAGCCTCCTTTGTTTCCTCCGCCGCCGTCGCCATCGCGTCTACTACAAGCCTGTTCTGAAGCGCTGCACGGCCACGCGTGTGACGCTGCTTTCAGCCACGATCCGACCGGGTGTAGAGGTTGCCACCTGCAGAAGTTGCCCTTTAACTGGCCGATCGCGATTCTAGGGCTTTTAGGAGAAAACCCTAACAACCTAGAAGCCAAATCCTTTTCCTCCCGAGCTCCTTCTTCTTCCCATGCTCGGGCGCCTCCTCTGAATTGCCGAACAAAGAAACTCCCTGTTTGCTGGTTGCTGAACAGAGAAGCTCATTGCTTCTTGTTCCCAAACAGAGAAGTTCTTCGTGTTGCAGGAGAGAAAATTATTAAACTATCTTGATCATTGTGTATTCTCCAAGCGTCACCTCCTCTGTTTGTTGTATGACGGATACCTCTGGAGAAACTTCTGGTATTTAT
>NC_133878.1:5149601-5167399 GCF_044706935.1 Curcuma longa
TCTTCTTGTGTTCTTAGGGTTATGTTGGTTATATAAGTCTTGTACATGTGTTCTTTTAATGTGTGATAATTTTAACACTTAGCAAGGAGAAGTCCTCACAGGTCGGAAGATCGGATGCAAGACATGAAAGTTCAAGAAGGTCGAAGACTAGATTCTCGACCAAAGAAAAAACTTGAGCAAATCAAAAGATCGGATGCAAGGGTGGATGAAGACCCAGAGACGAGAAAGCTTCGAACACTAAAGTCCAGGGTAGTGAAGTTAGGCGTGTTTTGGTCATTAGAATGATTGAAAATAATGTATCAGTCGATTGGCAGTATACAATAATTGATTGATACATTGAAAACTTGAAGGGAGTTTACAGTTGAGGGTTTAAGTGTGCAAAACCCTAAAGTGTACTCAGCAGTTCATTGCTATGGATGAGTGATTGATTGTTAAGCCAAACTCTAAACAGGGTAAGGGTTTGCATAGCAGTCGATTGTTGTGGATGAGCAATCGATTGTTGAGCAAAACCTTGAACCGGTTGGGGTTTGTGCACCAATTGATCGATAAGGATGATCAATCGACTGATGCGTAAACCCCCGAATTGGGATTTTGCATAGTAACCCTAACAGTTGATTGTTGTCATATAACAATCGACTATTTGATCAATTTAAACGAACATAATATTTTCAATTCAATTGATCAGCTCGATTGAGTGACATTAGCCCATTGCTATCACGGAGCAATCGACTGATGGACTATTTCGAGTGAACAGAATGTTTTCAATTCGATTGATTAATAGCTAAGCAGTTGATTGGTAGCTTTGGCAATCGTTTGCTTTGTAAAAATTTAGATAATATCAGCTGCAGATCGGAGTCATTGACCATTCAACGGCCGAATCAACGATCAAACTTTAACAACAATCGATTGCTCCAATCGATTGATGACGACAAAAAGGTGTAGAAACCAACTCGATTGAAGGCTTTTTAAAAGAGGGTTTTGGCTTGTTTCTAGAGCACCCTTGGCTCATATTTTCTCCTGCATGACTTAAGTGATAAAAGCTTCAGCTCTCAACGTTCTACAAGTGAAAGGAAGAAGATGTCTTGTATTTAAGGTTTCCATTATTGTTTCTGTCGATTTCACTGTTTCATTGAGTCATTGTTGTAATCACTGTTGTAATACTGCTGTAAGAGGTTTCTCTACCTCCGGATTTTCATCCGAGAAGGAGGAAGATTGTTAGTGATGTAAAACGCTAGGCTTAGCGTTGGACGTAGCACTGTGAACTAGGTAACCGATCGTGTTAGCGTTGTGTTGTGTTAATTCTTGTGTGTTGAAGTTTTCCCACTGCAAAATCTCTCATTCGATGCAAAGGAGTTATTTAACCCCCCCCCCCCCCCCCCCCCCCCAGCTCGCACCGGTCCTAACAATAATAACTTTGATTTGGTGTAGAAAAGTCATATGAATAAGCATTTTAAGACTCCAACCTTACATAATCCATCTATGATCAATAGAAAATTTTCCACATCAGAATAGAAGGTGATATTACTCTCCTATGTTGCTTCTTGCAATACCTATCAAATTGGAGAATTCCTTTTTAGAGGCGTCAATCCCTATGATTCATTAGTAACAGTACTGAAGCTTAGTCTATATGGTTCTTCTAGGAACTCATTATGAACTCTATGTGATTGGTATCATTTTCGGATGGGATAATTAACAATGAATAGAGCTTTCTCGATGTTTATTCAACCAATCATATTATAACAAGAAAAGCTATAATGTAATTTGTTCCCATCTACATTCTAAATCATAATGTCTTCAACATAATTGTTTGCTGAAGGATCCCGGTAATAACCTTTTTTCTGGTTTCACCATTTTACATGCTGCTTATTATGGATAATTTTGGGGGGTTTTCAGTTCATATCAGATTACAGCAAAAAAGAAAAGAAGAAAAAAAAAAAAACTCTCCCAACTTCTGTTATCTTTCCCTGCAATCTGCTACTAAGAGGGAACTGGGTTTACAATGTTTATCACACCACTCTCTTGTGAACCCTTGAAATTAATATATTTTGAATTTGGTGAAACAGGAACATTGTATGCTGTTGAGTATCTTGAGAGTGTGAAGCAACTATATCTTTATTGGTAGTTTAGCTGGAATGAAACAACATTGACAAATGGTATCATGTAAATGCTTGTCTTTCCCAGTTTTTATATTTTTGTTCGTACTGTCAGTCAGTTCACTCTATCCTTTTATTTATCGGTTTGGCTTCTTATTCATTAAATGCTTTGTTTTTGTATCTCTTGCTAGAGCTTTCACCATGTTATCATCTTACTTCCAGATTAGCCTGGGTTAGTTAGACACTAACTATTACCAAATTTGTGTATCCTGCAGTTGCCCTGATTCTGATCAATCAGTGTCACATCAAGGGATTCATCAATATGTTTGAACATGAACAACTGTTTGGCGGTGCGTGGCTTGGTGCATATGCTGCATTGTGTTTCTCCTGTGGTTACTTTGCATACGACCAATTGGACATGCTTCTGTATCACCTCTATAGTGGTTGGATCCCTGGCATTCTTGTTCACCATTTGATTCTTCTGGTTTGCTTTTCACTGGCTCTCCACAGGAACGTCACAATCAACTATCTCATACTCACTCTCATATGCGAGGTAAGCAAATGCCTCCTTTCTCTTCATTTCACTCCTGAACACCTCTCACACCGTGACATTTGAATCTTAATTTGTTCTCCTTCACTGATTACCCTAATAAGATGTGATTGTTTTCAGCTCCATTCGATCTTTCTGCATATGAGAAAAGTGAGGAGGATCTCTGGGTTTAGAGATGCAAAAAGTAGAATGGTGAAAGTTGAGTGGGTGCTCAACTGGACCACTTTCTTCATTGCAAGATTTGGATCCCACATACTTATAACATACAAGCTAGTAGCTGATGCCCCTAAGTTCAGGAAGGGCATCGAACTCCCACTAGCTCTGTTTGGAATGGTCGGTATGAATTTGCTTAATGTCATTCTAGGCCTCGACCTCTACAAGGCATATAAACGTGAGAAAAATGAGCGAAAATCTCAGGAATAGAGATGGGTTTGCTCTTTTTCTCATTAGTTTAAACATTTTGTTGGAATGGAGGTATCTGGTACTTAAGCTTAATGAAAACTTAAATGAGTTCTCATCCTCGTTACCCAACAAATTACCCGATAAAAAAAATTGTTTGTATGTACATCTCATAACTTTGCAGGAGCATTCAAACTGTGAGTGTTTGGTGCCGTTATTTCCTAATTTGAGGATTTTATAGTTAAAATGTAACCACAAACAATGGAATTTGTGTATGATATATTCTAAATTTGTATAAAAAATTAGACTTGTCACTAAGTTTGATCTCATCTTAGGGTTTAGGTTCCGATTGAATGCAAGGATTCAGAAAAAGTATATATATTTAAGGTATAGTTAATTAGAACTAGATAATTGGACAGGGTTTCAATTAAATGCTCCCAAGAGTTGTTAGGTTTGCAATGACTACAACGAACTCTGAAGTTGGTCGGAAATACAATTGTCAGGGTAGACTCGAAAGCCCTTTGAAAGCTTTGAGGTAGAACAAGTTACTCAAATAAGTTTTCAAACCTTCTATCGTTGTGCGCCTACGATGTTCTAAGGTCTCTGAGGGCTTGACTAAGGTTGAAATTCTCTTCGTTAATTCCATTTATCGTATTAAGAGATGAGTGATCATTATAAATTTCATTTGTTGTATTAAGAGAAAAGTTATCATTGTAAACATCCCAGAAGAGATGGGACGAGGTTTACTTCAATATCTCTTATAAAGGGCAGTTTAGTGGAAACATTCAAGGATGATGCATCTAATGCTTCATCCTTGAAGGTTTTGAGCTAGGGGTGAGTATTCGGTTAAAATTGAATTGAACTGAATCGAATTTTTTCAAGCTAATTGAACTGATCAAATTTTCAAATAAAAATCGAACAAATTGAATCAATAAAATATCAATTAATTTGATTTTCAACTAAAATAATTAAAATTTTTAAATATTATGAGATATTTACTAATTAATTAGGGATTTATAAATTCACTTACTTATAAATTTATAAATTATTTTTTTATTTTGATTAATTCTGTTTAACTGAATAAAAAATTTTAAAATCGAAATCGAATCAAATTAATTAAATTAATTGATTTTTTGTAAAAAAATTAAATTTATGAAATAACCGAACTAAATTTGTAAATTCGATTAATTCAATCAGTTTAATTGAATTTTTGCTCACCTCTATTTTGAACGAAGGTTTGATTCGACAAATACTTTTAGAATATTATATTGTATATTTTGACTATTAGAAAATGAGAATATAGTATTTCTTTCAAACTAATTTTAAGGTATTTTGGATCGTAACATTGGATTAATATTTCAATAGACAATAGGACATACCTTTAAAAAAGAAGAAAATGGGCAATAAAACAAGTTGAATGGTTAGAAGTAATGAAAAAGCAACAAAAATCATCAAGGATATATTGCTCGAGTAAGCTTTGAGTAAAATCAAAGACTACATGGATAAAAGAAGTCTTAGAAGAATAAAAGGAGTTTTAGAAGAAGGCAGTCAACCTTCATGGGAAGTTCTTGCAAGTATAAGAAGCTTAAACTCTTGAATTGGTTGATGAAAAGGGGGGAAAAATTGCAAGTTGAAGAGGAACAAGTTCTTATTTGCAGAAAGGCGCAATTCGAGGAAGATAAAATCATCATAACTCACTTATTGATAGAATGGTTGATAGTGAAGATAAAATACCATCTTTATCATTCAAATTCTTGAAGAATGAAGCTTCAACATGCTCAAGGAATGAATCTTCGTCAAATCCGATTGAGAGAGCTATGGTGATCGACACTCCTTCAAGCCTATTAGCTGCACATTGCAAAATCAAGACAAAGGATTACACAGTATGCTTTGGATACATTACCAAATGAAGTACCCACATACACAAAAGGAGAAAATAAAAGTGAAAAAAAACAAAGGTAAAAAAGAAAGATAAGAAAAAGAAACATTTCAAGTGTAATGAAATTGGACACTTCAAGGTAGATGGTCCAAAAGTCAAGAAAAAAAAAAAGAAGACAAGAACAAGAAGATGGAAGAAAGCAATAAGGCTACCAATAAAAGAATCAAGTGTTTTGGGTGTAAGAAAGGATATTACAAGAGTTAATATTTGAGCCTCTCAAGGTATGGTGTGATGATAAGAGGCAGAATACTTTTCCTAATCAATTAGAGTTTAAAACTCACGTAGCGCATGCATATGACGTTTGAACAACTAGTAATGCCGAGGCATCATATCAAGAGCCACCTTATTTCTTGAATTTACTTGGTGGAAGGAATGTGGAGTTAGCCCCTCCACCCTAGAATTAGTCAGTATAAGTTGGATATTTTATATATAAAAAGTTCAATATTTGAAGATAATGAAGAGGAAGGAAATTCCAATATCAGATCCTTATTAAGCCCATAAAGTCAAATTCAAAGAGGGAAGCTCAAGCTTAAGAGAGTAATAACTTCCTCATCTCTAAATTGCATAATTTAAAATATGATATTTTTTTGCAATTGAGGTTTAAAAAAGCAAGAAAAAAATTATGTTCATGTCTAAGTCATTTCACATGCTAGGTAGGCATAAGAAATGGGAGAATTAAGCATCGAGGTCAAAATATGACTAGGGAAGTTATCCCTATTGAATATTTAGTAAATCTAATTATGTCACGTCCTGTTTAACTAGGTTTCCCGTGATGCTAGCTTCACTTTCCATGCATAAATTATAATAATGTTAGAGTAAAAACTATATATAGACAAAAACTAAATGAATTGACTTGCATACATCTGAAGTAACTCTACTAATATTATATACAACTATGATTTTCATATCGTTCATCTTTTATTCTCTTCTTAATTAATTTTCATCAATTCTTCTTAATTTCTCATTTTTCAATATTTCACACATTATAGTCTTACTTTATCCAGCAAAATATAATTTATTTAGTGGACGAACGACATACAATATACTCATTAAGTATGTGTCGTATAAATAAAGGTGAATGACTTGCATTCCACATAATATAAACACATTATGTATAAATGAAAATATTAAGGTACGCGACCTGCAACTCACCTGAGAAAGATGTATCGTATAGGAGAGTGACCAACTTGCAATCCACTTATAACAAAAATGCATCGTATGTATGCATCTATACATACATAGATAGGGTGAATGATCAATAATCCATCCAAAAGAAATGCATCATATATACAAGAGATGAACAACCCACAATCTAGCCAATACGAAATACATCATGTGAATGCACATATATAAACACATACGGTGAATGACTCACAACACACCTAAAAAATATCTCACATAAAAATAGGATGAACAACCTACAATTTGTTGATATAGGGAGCATCAGATTATTGAAGCTGGATTTTGATAATGGCAAAGGGTTCAAGTTAAGTTTGTGAAGTGGACTAATGAGTTGAACTAAGTGTGTAGGTAGCATAGGGAAGTCCTAGTTGCGGCTAGATAAAAGAAGTCCTGGTTTGGAGGACTAGGCAGAGGAAGACCTAGTTTAGAAGACTGACAAGGAAGTCCTGGTTAGGAGGACTAGGTAAGGAAGACCTAATTTGGAGGACTGGGCAAGGAAGTCTTGGTCAAGAGGAGTAGGCAGGAAGTCTTGGCAAATCAAAGTACTAGGCGGGAAAGTCTAGGCGGGTTTGGAGAATCGAATGTATAGCAGTGGAAGTCCTGGGGGTCGAAGATTAAGGTTGAGCAAAAGTCCAACAGGTTTGGAGGATCGGGTTGGCAAAAGGCAACTTCTCTTGAGTGGAGTGGGTGAGGACGTGCTCCTGGGAAAGAGAGTAGTAGGCATCAGTCTAACCTAGGATTTCATTGAAAAATCTAAAGTCAAGACCAGACAGTTTGCCAAAACTATCAATTCCTGTTTATGTTTTTATTCTGGACTAATTTGTGATATAGGAAAGGAGACACTGAAACTTTGAGTTCCAGGTGCCTTTATCTGGATTTAGACGATCGGACGGTCTAGGAGCTTAGAAGGGATCTAGGCGCTCGAATGTCAGCCGATCGGGCCAACGAGGTGGATGAGGTGGCAGTGTTCCAATGGTCGGGACATCTTAACCTCTAGGTGTCTGGAAAGGTTCCAAGCGCCCGAATCGGGATAAGGCGTTGCAGAGTCAAAGTTGATCCGATAATGTCCACGTTGGCATCCAGGCATCCAGAAGGGATATAGGCGCCCAAAAGATGCTGAGTTAGCGTCGGAAGTGGATCGATGGGATGATGTGGAGGCACTTTAAAGGACTTCCAGGCACCCAGATCGGCCTTTATAAGCAGCTACAAGGGGAAACCCTAAACATCAATTCATACGTCTCTATGACGACTTCCTGTCGAATAGCCAATCCAGTATGCCATTGTAACGCCGAGGAGCTGCACCGACTTCTACACTATAACTCTATTTCTGTAGTTGGTAATCTTTCATTTTTGCTTGTGTACTTAACCTCTTAGGACAATAAAGATTTACTGTTCCTAACCCATTTTTGTAAACCAAAAACTCCTTCTCGTAATAAAGGAGTTTTATAGTGGATTGTCCATTGGAACGATTAAGGATTGTGGGCCTTGGAGTAGTAGCCTATGATTGTGAACCAAGTAAATAAAAGTGTACCTTTCTTTTATTTCATACTTATTATTTTCGCACTCTGGTATACGCAATATTTTTCAAACGAGTGAAAAAGCAACAACATACTATTCACCCCTTCTAGCGCTCTAACTCGATCCTACAATTGATATCAGAGCGAGGGGTGCTCATTGAAATTTAGTGCAACAACTAATCAAGCTTATTAGTTTTTTCTGAAATCTGACACTATTTTACATTTTTACTTTTTCTTGCATTGCTAATCCAAGACCAATCTTGGTACATATTTTCTTGTTTATTTTTGTGTAAGTTAACTTTAACTATCCACCAACACAAACAAAGTTTTAGAACAAAGTTTTAGAAGTTTCAAAACCATCCTTAAACAAGTTCAAATTTCCCAAAGTCATAACTACACACCATCATCATCGGGAGGAGGAGGTGGAGCCTGGAATGACATGTGCATCCTCTGCATCATGTCGAACATCTGTTGCTGCTGCTCATATGCTTCATTTTGTCTTTGTGCAGCAGATGTCCATTCCTGACGGAGGTCACGAACCTTCTTAAAGTATCCCTATAGATTTTGATGATAAGTTTGAAGCCCCTGATCAACATGCTCATAATAACCCTGGATGCGTCTGTTGGATCGAAAGCGCTAGAGGGGGGGTGAATAGCGCTCGTGGCTATTTCGTTCGTTTCGGAATCGTACGAGTAAAACAAACGCAGCGGAAATAAAGAAAAATATAAAGCAATCACAAGAGATAAAGGTCGTTTACTTCGTTCGAAGCCTGTAGCAACTCCTACTCGAAGGCCCACGCTCCTTGAGCGTTTACGACGGACAACACTTATAAGTTCGTAAAAAGGTTACACAAATATTACAAATGAAACTATCAGAGAGAAATAATACCGACAACAAACAAAGAAAAATCAGAGCTCCGTTGGCAGCACGTTGGCAGCACTTTGAAGAAAAAAGGCTTGGAAAATTACTTGGCTTTATTGCCAGCACGTTGAAGAAGAAAGCCTTGAAAATTAGCTTCGTTGGCAGCACCTTTTAGAGGAAAAGCTTAGGCTTCGTTGGCACCACCTTTAAGAGGAAAGGCTTAGAAAAGAAAATTAATTCGCTTTTTGTTTTTCCTTTTGCATTTATATAGCTGCACATCAAGCCTTGCCGTTGCATTAAAATCAATCTAGATCCTTAAAGCTTGGGATCTAGTTTGACCAAAAAGGATGGGTTGACCAATCAAATAATTACAACCTCATTTGCTCGTTCCTACACATTTTGCTTTGATCTAATCGACTTTTATCCCAAGTTCGGTCGACTCTGACCTGATCAACTTGATCGGCTTGATCAGTTGACGCTCCTCCTTGGTTCGGTCCACCGATTTTGACCGATTCTAACTCTGCATAAACATGTTAGTTTCCTGCAACACAGAGTTAGAACACAACATATAATATATAAAGAAAATAGATTTGACAGTCTTCGAACTGTCCGATTCTGACTTCGAATTTCCTACCGGAAATCCTAGGTCGAACCGACGCCTACTGTTCCCTCTTCCGGGGAACGCGTCCTCACCTACTCCCCTCAGGAGAGATTACCTGATGCCAGTACGATCCTCCAGATCGACTGGACTTTTGCTCGGCGCTCGATGCTCCCGGACTTTCTGCTGGACTTCCGCTTCCCGGCTGGTCCAGTCTTCCACCTGGTTCGCGACACTAGGACTTTCCACCTAGGGTTACCACCCCCTAGGACTTTTGCCTGAAGCACTCGACCCACCAAGACTTTCCGCATAGGGTTACCAACCCCTATGACCTAGGATTACCACCCCCTAGGGTTTTCCACTTGCCTAATCGCAGCTAGGACTTTTTGCCTAAGTACACTTAGGACTTTCCTGCAAACTTATTCAAACCGTTAGATCACAAATGGACTTAACTTTGAATCCCTTTGCCATAATCAAAACTTAGGTTCGATCGTCGGATGCTTCCCGCACCAACAGCGTCCTTCAAGATCGTGAAACCTTTTGTCCATCCGTCTTTCAAGTTGAATGATACGTTCATCCAGGCTAGTGGAAGAAAGGTGCCAGCCGCAGTACTAGTAGGTGCATCGTCATCCTCCTCAGACTCAAGAGACTCAGCTGCTTGTGCAACACCTGGCTGAATGTCACGAACCCAAGCCAGAGTGGCACCATGAACTTTAATCTTTGCTAGCCTCAGATGTCTTGCACCCAGTTGATCATAATCTTTTGATAGTGGACAAATGGTACCTACTGAAATGTCAATCCCCTAGATACAATGAATTGAGTAATGACATTTTTAAATGACATATACAACTTGCCATTTGAAGGACCAGAGTAATGGAGGATGAAAGAAAAGACATGAAGAGAAATGTCAATGTCTAGATGCTGCTCTAACGCATACATCATGATTAAATGTGGAATTCTTATCACTGTTCGGCCTCTAGTCACAAGTGGAAGAATACAGTCCAGAATGATCCTATACCAAGCATAGTTAATGGCTGACATTTGGGTGGCTTCAAAGATTCTTTTGAAAGGGTTTCTTGCTACACCAAAATAATATTCGTGAATTTGGTTGATTGTGACATGAGAAAAAGATCCAGTTATAGGTCCAGATACATCAGGAAAACACACAAAAGGATTTGCCGATTGGCGAAGACGTAGAAAAGCTCATAGAATCTCAGGATTAAAGTCAATTGATGTCCCTACAACAGTGGTTTTGTAATTGTTTTCATTTGCATCAATAGGACGAAGATTCACATAGAATTCTTTGTGCATATCCAGGTTGATGTTGCAATTACAGGAAACAAGGGGTTCCAACTGATAGAAATTGATGATTTCATATAACCTAGGTGCATATGACTGAAAGAAGAATTTGTTGATGTACCTACAATCCATAAGGAGAAAGTCTATTGTTTCAAAATTGTGTTGGGCTAAGGGGAATAGAATCGTGGTTCAGGAGTCTTCTCAAAATATCTTGGGTCAAGGTATTGTGGTGCACTCTGACTCCTACGAGGAATTTGTTAGTGCAGGAAGCACTAGCAGATCAAACCAGAGTTTTGATTATGGAACTAGGATCAAGTTAAGTATGTGGTTTAGCTAACCAGGGTGAATTGAGCTTGCAGAAAACAGGTTAAATCCTAGTGCTGCTAGGCATGAAATCTTGGCAGAGTCAAAGTGCACCAGGCAGAAGTCTGGACTTAGTCAGGAGGACCAAGTTGTAGTAAAAGAATGGACTGATCAGGAGGATCAGTTGCATTACAAGTCTTGGGGGGGGGGCAACGATAGAGCCGAGCACAAGTCCAACGGGTCAGGAGGACTCGGTTGACATCAGGTAAATTCTCCCGAGGGAGTGGGTGAGGACGCGTTCCTACGAGGAACAGTAGGCGTCGGTCTAACCCAGGATCTCACCAGAGATCCGAAGTTAAGACTCGGAGTTGGTTCTGTGAGCCAACTCAAATACTTTACATGTTATTTGTGAGCTAACTTTTGTGCAGGAAGAAAATCCGATGAATGCTTAACTCCGGTCGAAAAACTGAGTTTTCGGGTCTGGAGTCGACCCAGATGGGTTCTGGAGTCGACTCCAGCCGAGTCAGCCGAAGTCCGGAGTCAGCGCGTCGAGTTTTCTACCAAATCAGTCTGGAGTCGACTCAGGTGAGCTTCTGAGTCGACCCAGAGTCAAAGTCTGATCGTCGCTGCCGCCACCGCAACTGGAGTCGACCCAGAACGAGATCAGAGTCGACTCAGAGAGGATAAACGTCGAAGGGATTAAGTTCTATCTGTCACATCTGCTGGAGTCGACCCAGATTGCAATCTGAGTCGACCCAGGTCGACTATATAAGCACTCCGCGAGCAACAGCCGAGCAATTCATTCCAAACGCTATCAAACTCTGTTCCCGCGACCTCTGAGCCTTCATTCTTCGTCATCGGTGCTAAGCCTGCTCCAAGCTACTTCAACGAACACCGAGGCGCCGAATTCGATCTCCGGGGGGGCGAAAGTTTGGTAACAAAAATCTAGTTCTGTAATTCAATTCATATCATTCTTGTAATCGAGTTTTGCATCGAATTTTTACGATATACTTGCTGCCGGAAAGGGGCAAGTATCTTAGTAGATTGCCCAACGTAAACGGTCAAGGACCGTGGGCCTTGGAGTAGCAGCGTTGCGCTGTGAACCAAGTAAAAACAAATGAGTCATTTTCTTTACTTGCACTTAATTTCTGCTTTCGCTACTTGTGTTTAATCACTTCCGTTTCCGCTCTCGAGAACTCTACGAAAAATTGAAAAGCGTGCAAACACGCTATTCACCCCCCTCTAGCGTGTTTTCGATCCTACATTCCTTTGCCTTGCCTCTGGTCTTCTCACCTGCAAGGACTTTCCATGCTTGATCAAGACTCTGGTCGTCGACCTTCTTGATCTTCATTTGCCTTACCTCGTAAGGGCTTTCCTAGCTGCGACAAGAGCTCGCTCCCCAACCCTCTGAGACTTCCTCATGCCAAGACTCCCTCTTGGACTTTCTCCACTTGCCTTACTTCGTAAGGACTTTCCTGCACACTTAACACACAAGTTAGATATCTCATCTTGTGCTCTAAGGTTTATTGGTGTCAAACGTCAGAACATAATTTATGGGCATGATTGCAACAACAATCTCCCCCTTTTTGATGTTTGACAACCCAACAAATCTCAGCTTGCCAACTGAAAAGGTTTAGGCTGGAATTTCAACTCAAGTCCAACTTGAGAAGAAAATTTCAGACCGAAAATTCAAGTTGACGATCTGAAAAGGTTGTTGGAAAGGTTTACTTCAGGGTTTAAGTATCTTGATATGATGCTTGAAACTCAAAGAGCTGTGTACAACCGATTTGGACTTGGATACAAAGCCAGATATAGATCTTATTTGTCTCTAATAAATCGAACCAAGAAACCCCAAGTCCAAACATAGGTTCCTAAGTCCAACCGGATTAATCAAGTTGAACTAAACTAATATTGGATCCTCAAAGATCAGATACACTATTTAATTAGACCCAATAGGGATCGTGATCCAAGGGGATCCAAAATCATTCTAGTTAGATAGGATCTATTTGATTTTATTTTTTTGTTTTTTATTTTTTAACTTAGATTGAACCTAAGTTAGTTAAGGACATAGGCTTGATTAATACTTCGCAACGACAAATCTAAAACGAAGCTGAAAATGGACTTCGCAACCTAAGTTCTGATACCAAAATAATTGATATCAAATAAACCAAAAATACAATGATAAATCCGGAAGAAACTTAAATGGACTCTGAAACTATTCTCTGATACCAATAAAATTGTCATGTCTCGGAAGATGGCCATCCGAAAAATTTTGGTAGTATCTCCTCTGTAACAATTCAACTTTCTTGAATACAGTTTAACATAAGGCCCACACGACCGCTCAACAATACAATATATGTATTAAACTTCTAAACTTTATGAATAAAGGCCCACACGGCCATACACTAATCCAACACATATATGTAAAATAGCATACCACAACGTATAAATCGAAATGCATCATAACCAAGCAAAATATAAATCCACAAGTCTACGATAATAGAAACTACACAAGCAGAAGTATAACCATAATGAAATTCATATAAACAGATACAAATCCAAACCACAGATACGAACAAAACTCCATAACTAGAATTTAAACAAGTTCATTGAAACAGAAATATAAACGCAAACTGATACTTTTCTTACTGTGAGATGGGGACAATCTGGCAGAACTCCAAGGTTCAAGTCAACATCCCTATCTACTACTTGGGGAGATAGAAAAACCCCCGGGTCTGGGTGGTGAGTATAAAATACTTAGTAGATAATCAGACAGATAGTGTATGCTCAAAAGTATACATATTAGAGCAAAGATATACAAAGGAACAATAATAATAATCAACCAATGATCAGTACTAACAGTGAACTACCAATAAAGTAATATCAATAATAATCCTACTGGTAGCATATAGTCTATAATGGATCTCATAAAATGCAGTAATTCGTATGAATGACATGAATGAAAATGACACACATATGCAACAACCAAGAATCAACCAAGTATACATCCAAATGCAGTATCTATATATGGTTCATTTCTTAAATAATGCACACAATGCAGGCATATGCATGATGCAATTGCCACACTCGTCCCAATACTCACATATATATGATGCTGGGGGTGTCCGACATCAAACTGCCATAAATCCAGTCCTACAATAAAGTAGTCTGGTGGCAAAACAGTAGGTAACCATATATAGCTGCATGCATCCTATGATCAATGTCTGTCCTCCATACTTGTCCCTGAGTATCACTCATATATTCTCTGAGTACCTCCTTATGATGAGTATCACTCCTATACTCTGAGTGTTGGGTCCAAAAGGATGTTCGTATCTCCACAATGACATGATATTGTCCACTTTGGGCCTAAGCCCTCATGACTTTGTTCTTGGGCTCTCCTCAAAAGGCCTCATGCCAATGGAGATATCTTCCATCCTTTTAAACCCATTATCTTTTCCATATGCTTTAGATGTGGGACTATGTTTGCACCCTTGCAACCCAACAATCCCCCCCTCAAACAAAGGACCACAGGCCCTCCGGTCTGAATCCTCGACCCACCAGGACTTTTTGCCCCTCGGTCCAACTGACCTACTAGGACTTCCACCTAGCCGCAACTAGGACTTTTTGCCCCTCGGTCCACCCGACCTACTAGGACTTCTCACCTGGTGTTTGGTCCTCTTGATTCAGATACGAGAGCACCCACTTCGTTTGTTTATTGTTCAAACCACATAGTTAAATCTGGATCATAGCTCATCCAGCGGTTAGTCCGGTGAAGAGCGGTCTCGCTCTGATACCACTTGTTGGGTCCAAAAGGATGTTCGTATCTCCACAATGACATGATATTGTCCACTTTGGGCCTAAGCCCTCATGGCTTTGTTCTTGGGCTCTCCCCAAAAGGCCTCATGCCAATGGAGATATCTTCCATCCTTTTAAACCCATGATCTTTTCCATATGCTTTAGATGTGGGACTATGTTTGCACCCTTGCAACCCAACACTGAGTACCATCACTTCGCGGTGACGAGGACACAAGACATTGACTCGGCTGCGTACAGGTTGTACAACCACCATCCCGTGATGGAAATAGGGAATTTCCTAACCACCTATTTTAAAACTTGTCACTACAGGCCAACTATCAATGACGATTGACCCACAACGGATTATAATCATCACATGCATAATGATGTAATGATCAAGCAATAATAACCAACATCTATTTGTTAAATCAACATGTATCAATAGTAAGATCTCAATTAATCATAGGTATCATAACCAAAGATAATAAACAATAATCACATAGATAACAAAGGGTTCATACAAGCAACAGTATAGATGTTCATAAGATCAATCGAATTAAAGACAAACATAGGATAAACAGGAGTACAACTAAGGTATTCAATTAACAACAAATAGGAGTATGATTAAGGTATCCAATCAACTACAAAAGAAAGATAGCATGCACTAGGAAAGAAATAACTCTGTATTGACTAAATACAGGGATTACCCACCTGATTGACGAATTGTCGATATAAGAACCTCTCCGTATAACAGGATCCACAAATCAAAGTCTTGCAATTTATAAAATACAACACCACTAAACACAATATTATATTAATTTCCATCAAAGAAAATCCTAATCGATTCTAAGGTTAATCTAACTCAATTAAACTCTAATTAACTCAAGTTAGCCTAAACCGGATCAATTAGGATCAACATAAGCCAATCCAATAGATCCAAAGGTTTAGCACTAACTTACTCAATTAAATCAAATTAACATAACTCGGTTAATTTAACTTTAGCTAACCTCATTCTAATTTAGCTCAATCCTCACTTAATCAAAATAGTAACTAATCAAACAGGAACCCTAAATCCAATAGATCAATTCCATTCAAATCCAACCGAAGCCCTAAAATCCAACAACACAATCCAACCTCAACAACCATGAACAATTCCAACAGCAAGCACAATATCCATTCAACCCGCTCAATCCCAATACCATTGGAACCCAACAACAATAGCTCGGATCATCCAAGAAATCCAATAGAATAGCACCATTAAATCCAATTTAATCCAACAGACTTGTTATTGAACAAGAACTAGATCAAGAGCACTTACCACAATTAGACCCGATCGTGCCTTAATTCAAGCTCCCAGATTGTTTTGGATCGTAAGGGTTGCTCTATTCAGAATCGCGTCGATCAACCTACTCCAGTCACATGCCTCAATAGGCTGTCGATCGACAGTCAGAAGCTGGTCATGGGAGGGTCAGAGGAGGCAGGTAGTCTCGGAGGAGCAGTGGTGTCGGGCTGCTTGATCTCGGCAAGGATCAACACGGAGCTCCTAGGTGGTAGCGGCGGCAGGATCAGCATGGAGCTCCTAGGTGGCAGTGACAGCGGAGGATCGAGGAAGGCGGTGGCGAAGAAGAGAGGAGAAGAAAAAGTGCAGCTAGGGCTTCTCGCATCAGCTCCCTCCTTCGATCGACCTTCTTTATAGCCTTCCTACCTGAGGTCCTCGCCGACAAACACAGACTCGAGCAGCGGTGTCCGTCGGTTCTGCCAGACTCGGGCACTGCGAGAGACGCGGGTGTCGACGTCGCGGGTCGCGTGGAAGGGCGGGCGAAAATCATGATTTCAGTTATAATGAGGAGTAACAGTAACTTTCAAACGGGATTAGGGTTTGGGTTAAACCAGCTTAAAACCTAGGGTTTACTGTAACAATTGAATCGGTTACTGTAGCGAACCAGGTTCAATCTTGGTTCGCTTGGTTCACTAACCAAACAATATCTGATTTAACCCAAACAAGTTTTGTTCGATTCGTCTTCACAAGATGAAGCTTCTCATTGCATTCGTTCTGACAAAATCTCTTTCATCACGAACCAAATCAAGTTGGTTCAATTTGGTTCAAAACTGATCCACTAACAAAAAACAATCCTGGTATCTTACATCGCCTTTGATGATCATTTGTGCATAGCTATTACTTTCTCTCACAACTCCTTGGCGGACATATACAATCTAATTTTGTTCATCTCTTACTTAGGTAGTGCTTGTTCTAATGTTAGTTCTGCTTTTGCATTAGCCATGACCTCCTCCATATACTTTTTGTTAACCTGGAAAGAGGTAACATCTTATTATTATCATCCATTGGAAATTAATATCCTTCTTCTATGGATATTACCATGTCGACGTCAAGTTTCAAGGAGAAGGTCATCTTTTTGTTCCATGAAATTGCCATCCAATTTTGAATTTGAAATCGGTCTTTGGCTGTTTTTCTTCATTACCATCATGTGTTTGCATCAAGTTGTTTAGATTTGCAACTCCTTTAACACCTTGGTTATTTGAAAAGTTGTCAAGGTTTTTTAGAGCATCCTTGCTTTGATATCACTTGTTGAATCATATTGTCGGTGGTAGATATTGGTGAATATCACTTTCTATGATATTAGCATTATACAAGACAAAATATGCAATGAAAATAACAAGAATACAAAAAAAAACTAGAGTGCACACATGGTTTAACATGGTTTGGTAGCCCTAAGCTCCTAGTCCACAGTCTATCATCGGTCGGGTGGATCACTCCCAAAAACCTCTATCTTTTCTTCTTCTGAGTAACACTAAAGGTAGAGAAACTTCTTACAAATCAATAAATACATATTACAAAATAGAAGAAAGATGAATGCAAAGAAGTTTTTTAATGTGTCAAAGTGTGGGTGTATTTGCATTGGATAGATAATGAATTTTGTAGCCCATCAAACTCCTTTTATAGCCATCAAGTCAATAGATCTACAATATCTTCTCTAAATACTACCATTAAAGCTTCCATCTTTAGCTACGTTTGGATTGGTCGTTGTAGCATCTTTCGATTGATCTATGTTACACCAACTATTCTAGTCAACTAGAAAGCATTTTTTTTTCTTAGCCAAATGAACGCCTGTAAAAAATACCGATACATTAAGGGGTTTATTCGTAAATAAATCTACCCTAAATATAATTAATCAATAGGTTAATTAAATGAAGCCAATTTAATAAGCCAATTGGGCCTCCACAGTAGGCCATTTAGCTAATG
>NC_133878.1:5167499-5186356 GCF_044706935.1 Curcuma longa
GTAAGGACCTTGTGAGCTAGAAGGAAGGGGGTTGAATAATTTTACTTGATCAAGTTCGAACTTTCATCGCTGAAGAAATTACTCTCTACACACCCTCTCAACTCAACAATGCTAACAAGGAAGGATTTATTTGGTATCCACCTCCTTGAGGCGACTAATCCAAGGATCTTCACTTAGCTCACTCTTCCACTATATCCTCTCCTTTTCGGACAAACCCCGAAGACGGAGAAACCTTCTTACAGCAAGTTACAGATTGTATACAAACAACCAAGCAACAAAATGAAGAAGAAGAGAAGAGAAGTTACACAATGAGAATGTTTTTTCTTCTTCAAGAGATTGCTCCAAGCTTTTAGGATGAACATCAGCTGGTTTCTTGATCACTAGAGCACAAACACTTGGAGCATGAATAGTGTTGAGTGTATCTTTCACGAAGTGCACTCACCATTTAAACCAGTTCAGTTTTTAAGTCATAAGCGATTGGGTTTACCCTCCCAGTCGACTGATTTAGTCAAACCCAGAAAACGACCACTGAACTGCTGAAGTCACGCCTGATTTTTTATCGGAATTCAAAAATTTCAGTCGACTGACTTTTCCCATCGACTGGTTTTACTTCAGTCAATTGATGTGGACGATCAGTCGAGTCATTTAACCTTCTGTTTGCTTCTGAGACACCAGTAGTCGACTGATGCATAGATTGATTGACAGTCGACTGATGTGAATATCCAGTCGAGTCATTTTACAATCTGTTTGTTCTCAAAGCAACTTCAGTCGACTGACTGTTCTTCAAGATCAATCGATTGAGCGTCCAAAATGACTCGACTGACATTAAATCTGATCGACTAAGACAGAGCATCAGGCGTGTTAATCTAGTATCAGTCGACTGGTCTTATCATACTAGTCGACTGACACCAATTTTGAGTGGCTGAAGTGAAATCTTATCGAGTTCTTTCTTCACTTGATTAAGAGTCTGGTCGTCGACCTTCTTAATCTTCATTTACCTTACCTCGTAAGGGCTTTCCCATGCCAAGAGCTCGCTCCTCGACCCTCTTGGACTTTCCTTTCGCCTCACGTCCGATCTTCTTACCCGCAAGGCTTTCCACGCTTTGCTTTACCCCATAAGGACTTTCTCATGCCAAGAACTCGCTCCTCGACCCTCTTGGACTTTCCTTTTGCCTTACGTCCGGTCTTCTCACCCGTAAGAACTTTCTTTCACTTGCCTTACCTTGTAAAAACTTTCTTTCACTTGCCTTACCCTGTAAGGACTTTCTGCACACTTGACACACAAGTTTGATTTCTCATCTTGTGCTCTAAAGTTTATTGATGTCAAACATCAAAATATAGCTTATGGGCATGATTGCATGTATTCAGGAAAATTGTCGCGGGTACTGGGGAGATGCTGCCGAAATGTTTCAGACGGCCTTCCCGGGACGTAACAACGCCCCTAATTGACTAGGCTAGTTGATTGACAAACCTTCTATTCATTTGCCAAAGGTCTAACTATCAATGATTGACTGATTCTTATCCATCAGTCGACTCTATCCATAATACCCTAAACAACGTTAACCCCAACTTAGGGTATTGAATTTCTTGACCATGAGTCAACTGATCCATAACCATTAATCGTTTGGCCAAATCACAAAACCTCAATACACAGGGTGTGATTTATAGTTGGTTAGATCTCTTGACTTTGACAACATTTATAGTTGACTTTGCCTAACTTGTCATCTACCCTCATCTCTTGTATATAGGTCACTCCACTCACATCACTTATGGAGGTTTTCTAAGCCTTGAGGTCTTCTTATGCCAAGATACTTGCATCTTGGATGTATTGAGCTCTTGACTCCTTATGCCATCTTGGCATGCCTTCTCTTATGTAGCCCACCTCCTCTTCTTTATCGTGCTCTAATGCTTCTTGTCCTGTGATCCCTTCGATGCACATGCCATCCTTCTCCGATCTCCACTGACTTGAAGCCATTAAACCACAAACACCTTGACCATGCCAAGTCAACTAATATGCATGGTAGATCCTACACAACTTAATACACAAATTAGATATAACAATCAACCTAAATTAAATCCTTTGCCCAATTTATCATAACACTTAATTAACCTAACCTATAGATGTGGTATATCCTACACAAACAAAAAGATTCTATTCTAGAGATTCATATCTGGCAAACAAAAAGTTTCTATTCCAAGATGAATCAACTGAGACTCAAATTAGTCATCTAATATCATTTAGTTGATTGAGGAGCCGACTAAGGCTATATTCTAAATCAACAAAATATTTTTATTTATAAATAAAGTCGACTAACTAGTTGATAGAATTAATTTTTGAATTTGAAATATTATACCATGGAACAAGAGCTTATTCAAAGTGAGTTGATTGTTTGAATTGGAGTTGATTGATGAGGATGGTTTAGTTGATCGCATCAGGATTGCCTGAGAGTTAACTTAAGTGCTTATCCAAAAGAGTCGATTGACAAGTGCTAGAGTAGATTGGTGTGGACAACAACCAACTAGGAAGTTTTTAAGTCGAATAAAGACAACAGAAGATTAATCTCTAATTGACTTATGACATTAACTTAGAAGAGTTGGAAGAGCTTATATATAGTTGTTTGGAGAGGTATTGATGTCAGACAGAATAGTAATGATTCTGAAGATGGAAGATTAGAGGAGAATTGTAGAAAAAATAAGTACGAGAAATTAAAAAAAATGAAGAGAAGCTGTAATGACGTCGTCTTTAGGGGTTGTGCTGAAAAAGAAAATTTTTATTCAATAATCAAGATTGATCGAAAATGGCTAAACATGTATCTATATAAATAAACCGTAAATCAAATCCTAACTTGAAAAAAAAATAAAAAATAGCCTAGAATTCTAAAAATAAAAAATTATTATAGATAGTAAAAAATAAGTTCGGAACCGTCGACGAAGCACTAAACGATGTTGGATGGATCTGAAAGTGAATTGGTACGAGTTTTATCCCGTACCGAATAAAGATTTCTGAAAAAGCTTCGATTAACAACTGACTGTACTCCTCATCATTCTGATATCCGAGTTAAAGTTCGACTCCTCATGCACCACTCGCATCAAATATAAAAGGAGGTGCAAGAGGAGTACGAAAATAACAAGAATTGTTTGACAATAAAGCCCTTGCCTCCTTATCTTTTCACTGTAAATTGACCCGAGACTAAATATCAAAATAATAATACAACAAAACCTAACTTTAAAAGGAAACAAAACCAAATGTCCCAACATGCACTTCAACTCAATGAGGATTATGTTAATTGGAAAATGTCCAATAATGCTGATTTAATTAGGTGCACTTCAGCATTGCTCTGAGAGTCAATGACGGAAGTCAATGCAATAATCATCTACCAAAACTCTTTTCCTGTTTGCAAAATGACACCCAGTGTTGAGTTTGTTATAACGAATTAGAAAGTTTCTCCATCTTGCTTTCCAAGTAATTTCTGAAAACAATGGTCATGCTCCTCTTCAAGTTAAATTCCACAAAATGTTAAACATATTTCACGAAATGTGAAACATATATAATATATATATCTATATGTCCCGATTATCGTTACAAGTCATCCACTCAAATTAAAAAGCAATTCCACTCTTGCCTTTCGCACACACTCTCGCATTCATTTTTCTAAATACACAAAAACAAAAATTAAAAGGATTATTTTTCTGGCACGATTTCAGTACTACTGTCTGTCTCAAGTAAAGAACGTAACATAAATGCACACCCCACGCCATATTAATTAATTAATTAATTATTGCTTCGCCTCTGTCTGTCTAGTGAATGAACTCCTTCCCCACCTGCACAATGCACGCAGACATGCATGCGTACGTACGTACGTATATACGTCAACTGAGCAGCTAGCCACACGGCCCGCACAAAGTACTGCACAAAGTACGTACCGCAATCGAACAGAAATCAACAACTCACATGGCTCTGAGTCGAGCTGCCATCGTACGCGCCGGCGTGCACCTGAGCGTCCACATCGTCCATCGGCGCGTGCGAGCAGCTCGCCTCCATGGCTGCATCCACCTGCTCATGCAGCACCATCGAAGTCATCTCACTCGCCCCCATCGAGTTCTATATATCACAACATCAACAACAACGATATATAGTAATTAATAATCAATATGAGAATCATATCTATTGCTGCTCGCTCGATCGATATATATATATATAGTTACGTGCCTGCATGAGGGGGTATGGAGGCGATGGCATGAGGGCAGAGAGGAGCTCCGTGGAGTTGTAAGCCTGGTGCCAGGATGCCTCCTGGTGGTCACTGACATGGCAGACGGTCGAGCAAGGATCCACCTGCAGACCACCCATGTTTTGGTGGGGGATTCCCTCGTACATCCCGTGCTCCCTGCACCATCAACTAGGTTAAACTGTGATTTGCTATGTATATATATATACACACACACGGCACCTCATGTCGATCAAGGGATCGGATCCTACGAAGATCTGGTGACTGTGATTGGACACGGCGTCGGGGACCCACTGCACGGCCATCTCGTTCGCGTACGGGTTGGGCAGTCTCTCCTGCTGCGACTGGAGGTACATCTGAGGAATCAATCAATCAATCTGTAATTACGTGAAATGATCGTACGTGTTGTATATATATATATATTTCGTCGAACAGTAAGTGCGTACGTACGTGCATGCTCGACGTGGAGGGATCGTAGGAAGGCAGTTGGTTGCCGAGCAAATAATCCTGCATATAACTGAAATTAGAGAGAACAAACACAAATTATACCGACCGACGTAATTAAGTTACTTGTAAATTTAAAAAATTAAAGAAATTTTATAAGGTGAAGATTAATAGATATATTATATTATATAGAGTCGAATGTAAAGTTATGAAGCGGATACATGAACAAAAAAATATTAAGATGGAAGTGCCAATATAAAAAAGAAAGAGAGATAAGATAAATAATAAACTATTTAAAAAATAAAAAAAAATTTAAAAGACACATTTAAGGTAAAAATTAATTAAAAGATTTGGAACATCAAATGGACGCCCATTTTCTTTATAAAAAGTCATAAGGACACCCTATCATAGGTTTTATCCTTAGAATATCCTTTATTTTAGTAGCTGTTATAATTAGTAGAAGTTACTGAGTAGCTACTACAATGTTGTTCTTTATTTTCAACACTATTATAGCAGCTATGATTAGTTGCTATAACGTGTAGAAATTATTATGTAATTGCTACAATGTGTAACATCTAATATAATACTGTTGTAGTATTGTAATAGTTATTTAGTAGCTTTTATAATTGTTTTAAAATGATTTTGATGAAGTTTAAATAATTTTGACTAAGTTGGTAAATAATATTTTAATATAATAGCATTCATAGTTTAGAATTTAGGATTTACAATTTAGGATTTAGCTACAACTGTGTAGCTGATATAACAACTACTTGTAATTGCTATAACATGAAAAATTATTTATTTCATTTTAATCAAATTAAATTCTAAACCCTAAATATTTAATACGTTGTAGCAGCTGTAAAGTAGCTTTTACGTGTTGTAACAACTACTCAGTAACTACTACAACAATGTTGGAATAAAAAATATTTTTGAGATAAAACATCTGGTATTTTAGTTAGATGATGTGCATAGTATTAGAGGAAGAAGATTAAAAAAGATTTAACTAGTAACGATAAAATATAATAAAATTTATTTAAGTATAGATGAAGATATAGTAAGAGATAGAATCTAATAAAGTAGAAAGATCTATATAATCGATCTCACTTAGTGGATTAATAAAAATTTAATTATTATTGTCGATTGAAATTCATTTTTCATGAATAATAAAGTGATGTGTAAGACCTTTCTAGCTGTGACACGCTGCAAGGCTTCCATGAGAAACTTCTCGCAGGACTCGAGCTCGGTCGTGTTTGTCATGGTGAGAGGATCGGGCTCAAAGAATCTGCATATAAATGAATCGGAAAATCATATTATTCATGTTCACTGATCAGGATCAAGTTTAATGATCATGATTTTCTTACGAACCTTAAGCGTTGCTTTGAGAGCTGCAATTGTTGCTGATAGCGACCGATATCCTGTTGAAGCTCCTAAAAACATTTATATCAAATTTTAAGCCAATGACTAAATTAATCAAACTGTATATTTTCATAATACGATGATATTTAAGATTTACTCACGTCAATGCTGGAGTTGACCACCCCAGGACTAATCGAAATTACCATGCATTAAGATGCAAATAAGCAAGATTAAGTTAGAAGATTAGGCAAGAAATTAGCAATATATATATATTTACACACGTACTTAGCTAGGGCTGCCATGTCATTCTCACACCTGAGTTTTTCCAACATCCTCATCAAGAACTGTATGAATGTTATATTTATGCACTGTCGAAAGACAAATTATAGAATCGAATGGATCGATGTTTTATTATTGTTTTTATACGGTTCTTACCTCTCGATCTTGGACGATCCTGCATGTCATAAATTGGGATTATTATCTTGAACATTCAAATAAAATGGATTAATGGTGGAATAAGATCTAGTGATCGAGCTCACCCTCCTCTATCGTTCTCAGGGAGGTTTATGTATCTGGTGAGCACATCTTCAATCCTAAAGTAATCAAAAGAAACAATTAGTTTTGAATTTTATAAATGATCTTATAATAATTTAACCTAATTAAGCATTTGATATTGACATGACTTAGCATTTCTAGTGGACATGTTATGAAGAAATTAAAGAATTTACATGTGATAAAACATTATTGTACCTTCTTCTCCCTGAGAAATAGCTGAGTTTGCCGGAGGGTGAGAACATGATGAGAGCGATCGGGATATCGCACAAAACAGATAGCTCATATGCCTTTTTGATTAGCCCATTTCGACGTTTGGAGAAGGTCACATGTCTATTTGTTGTATTCTCGATTCTCTTTATTTGCAACTTTACTCTCCCCATCAACAAGATTCTTTTCGGGCAAATTCACAAAACTAGAGATCTCTAAGAAATGATCTTTGATTGAATTAACAAAGAAATTAATAGAATCAAAGAAAGAGGGAAAAAAACATATAAGAAGTTGAATTGCGAGATTTAAAGGAAAGAAATGTGAAGAGAAAATCAAGGAGAGATTTAAGAGACAACACATATTGCACGACAAACATGGGTAACCTCAAATTAAGAGCAAACACATATTGTGCCTAAGTATGGATAACCTTCTTATGTATGATCATCCTTGATAAATCTTGCAAATGTTTGGTCACTATGAAAAAAACCAAAGATTACCAATAGGTATTTTGTTGGTATTTTACTGACCATACTTAATTTTTGGGAAATTTTTGGTTGGTAATTATAATCATTTATGGCCAAAATAAAATTTGCCTAGTATTTTTATTTTTGGTCAAAATTAAATTTTAGTTGGTAAAAAATTTAAAAATACAATCTGAAATTTATTTTGGTTTGTCTCTCTCTTTCTTTTTTTTTTTTGTAAATGTTTAACATTGTCCCAATTTTTATTTCTTAAAATTCTAGTGACAAAATTTGATAAGATTATCAACAAAAGATTTGGTTGCTAATTATAATAAATTAAAACTAATTCTATTCAGCAACATTTGGCTGATAATTATATTAAATTTTGACCGATAAAAATATAATTAAACCATAATTTTTGTTATTATTTTTTAATTTCTCTTTCCACGTCTCTCCCTAAGTTTCAAGTATGCAACTTTATTAAATTTGTTAAGATTTACATGTGATAAGTGTTTGCCTGAGTCATTAGTTTTGTCCGAGTCTTTTGCTTTGTCCAAGTCTTTTACTTTGGGTGATGGAGTTGTGGATTAGTGAAATTAAAATGATCTGATGTAAATCCTATTTATAGGCTCATTTTTGTTATCAATTGCAAGGTGATTTTTCATTTCAATACATCATTCTTTTCCTTTGCCATTAATCCGACCAGAATATGTAGTGATAACGCGGATAGCGGGTAAGAAGGGAGGTAAGGAAAAATGAGTACAATACTCATTCAGAAGACTCCGACCTCTCTACTTCTAACTCGTACATCCATCTTTAATAAGTAACCGACCTCATGAGAAGGTCAACACGTTCCCTAGAACACATGCCGAGCTCTTCCTAGCCTCAGTCAATGCACACCGAGCTCCTATCATAATCTTAGTAAAGTAGTTGCATCATGAGCTCGTGACTTGGTCCCGATATCACATGCCGACCTCATGACTTGATCTCAGCCTCGCGGCCGACCTCATGAAGTGGTCTAGGTTCTACGAGCTGACCTCATAGCTTGGTCCCAACCCCACGCGTTGACCTCATAACCTGGCCCCGGCCTCACGCGCTGACCTCATAACTTGGCCCCGGCCTCACGAGCTGACCTTATAGCTTGGTCCTAGCCCCACGCGCCAACCTCATAACCTGGTCCCGACCTCATGAGTAGACCTCATGGCTTGGTCCTAGTATCACACAATAAGCTAAGTCATATACTTAGTTCAATTTGGTCATGCGTATGTGAGTTCGGTTACACGTTCAGTTCAACTCGGCTACGCATATAGGAGAGCTCGGTTCTACACTCAGGTCAAATCGGCTACCCACAGATGAGCTCAGTCATACCCTCAGTTCAGCTCGGCCACGTGTCTTCCGACCTCAAGCATCAGGTCGGCCATCAACGAACAATTATGCTCGCTCCTTCGCTAGATTTATCAACTCATCCAAAAGGATAAAGATAAAGACCGAGTTTCAGATTTGGTCCCCGACAATCCCAGCCGTTGAGTGAGGATAATCAACACAGTTGAGCTGTTAGATATTTAAAAATTGTTAAAGATCGGTCCGTTGATGGCGCTGTCATAGCCAATCGCAAGCGGTAAGATCCGAAGATCACGTCCCTGCTACCTCTATATAAACCCCATAGGTATGAAAGAAAAGCATCTTGAATTCTCTACGCATACTACCACTTCTATTTGCTCCCTTCTGACTTGAGCATCGGAGTGGCCTCGTTGGGAATCTCCGGCGTCCAACTAATCCGTTCGTTCTTTTTCTTTCCTTAGGTTCTTCTTGTCGGTGGGTTAACAAAGGTTGACGTGACATTTTATTGACTGATATTTTGACTGTCGTCGGCATCGAACCGGAAAAGCCATTATATCAGTGGTATAACAGCGAAGCGAGGCAAGATCCTTCGACAGCCCCTTCACCAGCTTTGCCTCCTCCTCCCTTCCCAGACATCAAGACCCAATCTCTTTACTAGCATTAGGGCTTCGAAGACCTCACGCTCCACTGAAGCAATTCTAAGCATTTGTTTGATCTGTGGGGTGGAGAACTTGGCGAGTTCCATACCCCAGCGGACAACTCGGCTGGCCTCCTGCTTGAGCTTGTTCCGACTCTTCTTGATTGTCGGCGCGTCCGTCTCGCCCTCCCTTGAGAGACCTGAGGGCACGTGCAGGGGAGGAGAAGTTGTGGGGGAAAGTGCAAGGAGGAGAAGTTGATAGACACCATGGGATTATCAATGTCAGAACTTGGAGACTTACGCCATCGTCTGCGATCTTTTTGGGTATCTTTCTCACATTTCTGAATTTGATATATTTTTGTCCTATTTTTGATCATTCGGGTGATCAAAAGTTTAAGTAGTTCTGAACTTTGACGGTGACAGTTTGTTAAATTGCTCCTATTCTGTGTGATAAATTATCACCCTCAATGGCATCTGAAAATAATTTTGTGCAACCTGCAATTCCCGTTTTGATGGTCACTATGCCCATTGGAGTATGCTAATGGAGAATTTTCTATGGTCAAAAGAATATTGGCAAATCGTTGAATCTGGAATTCAAGCAGTATCAACAGATGCAGTCTTGACTGATGTCCAGAAAATAGAGTTGGAAGGGAGAAAACTCAAAGACTTGAAGGCAAAAAATTACCTTTTCCAAGCAATTGGTCATCCCATCTTGGAAACAATTCTTAGCAAAGAAGCTTCCAAAGATATTTGGGATTCCATGAAGAAAAAATATCAAAGCTCTACTAGAGTGAAGCGTGCACAACTTCAAGCTTTGAGAAGAGATTTTGAGACTCTACAAATGAAGGATGGAGAATCTGTCACTAGTTACTGTGCCAGGACTATGGAGATCAGCAACAAAATGCGATTTCATGGTGAGAAGATAGGAGATGTCACAATTGTGGAGAAGATATTGCATTCCTTGACACCAAAATTTGATTATGTTGTGGGTTCCATTGAAGAATCCAAAGATATTGATGCATTTTCTCTTGATGAACTGCAAACTCCTTACTGGTCCATGAATAGAAGATGAACCGAAGTTCAACTTCAGAGGAGCAAGCTTTAAAGGCTTCTATCTCTACTCATTTCTCAAACTCTAGAGGAAGGGGTAGAGGCAGAGGTAGAGGTAGAGGTAGAGGAAGAGGAGATCAAGGAAATAGAGATGACAACAAGTATTTCGAAGCCGATGATGGTCATTTTCGGGGCAAAGACATAGGACGATATCAACATTTTGAAAAATCAAAGGTAAAGTGTTTTAGATGTCATAAATTTGGACTTTAGCATTTTGAATGTTATACTAAACTACCTGAAGACAAAGAAAAGGAAGCGCAAGTGAATTTTGCCGAAAATTAGAAGTGGAAACTTTGTTAATGGCTGTTCAAGCTAATCAGGAACCTAAGTTTGATGTTTGGTACATGGATACGGGTTGTAGTAATCACATGTGTGGAAGTAAATTTTCTTTTTCTTATTTAAATGAAGCCTTTCATTCTACAATAAGTTTTGGTGATTGTTCTAATGTGAAAGTGATGGGAAAGGGTAATATAGAGATAAGAACCAAGAATGGTTCTGTAGAAATAATTTCTAATGTCCTTTATGTTCCTGACTTGAAAAGTAATTTGTTAAGTGCTGGTTAGTTACCAGAAAATGATTATGTGATCACTATTCAAAAGGGTGCTTGTGAGATTTATAATCCCACAAGAGGAGCCATTGCTGTTGTGAAAATGAATTCAAACAGGTTGTTTCCATTGAAGATTACAAGTGTGCAATCTTGTTTAGTAGCTGAAGTAAGAGACCCTTCTTGGTTGTGGCATTTTCGTTATGGCCACTTGAGTTTTGGTGGATTGAAGATCCTCCAGCAAAAAATATCGTGATAGGTCTTCCTCAAATTAGTATTCCTTCCCAAGTTTATGAAGAATGTGTTGTTGGCAAACAACATCGTTCTCAATTTCCTCAGGGGAAATCATGGTGAGCAAAAAAAGTTTTGGAGCTAATTCATTCCGATATATGCGGCCCGATAACACCATGTTCTAATGGAGGTAAAAAAATACTTAATTACCTTCATTGATGATTATACTCAAAAAACTTGGGTTTATTTTTTTACAAGAAAAATTAGAAGCATTTTGTGCATTTTAGAGCTTCAAGGCCGTGTATAAAATGAAACAAGAAACATCATTAAGACTCTCCCAATAGATCGTGGCGGATAATATTACTCAACCAAATCTGAAGATTTTTGTAAAGTTCATGGCATTCGAAGAGAGCTGACAGCTGCTTATACACCCCAACAAAATGGTGTATCACAGAGAAAAAATAGAACCATTCTCAATATGGTGAGATGCATGCTGACAAAAGGGAGAATTCCAAAAACTTTTTGGCCTGAAGTAGTAAATTGGAGTGTTCACATCTTAAACAGAAGTCCTATACTTGCTGTTCAAAATATGACACCAAAGGAAGCTTAGAGTTGAAGGAAACCAACTGTAGATTATTTTAAAATTTTTGGCTGCATCGCTTATGCACATATCCCGGATGAGAAAAGGAGAAAACTTGATGATAAAGGGGAAAGGTGTGTCTTTCTCAATGTTAGTGAAGTATCCAAAGCATATAAATTGTTTAATCCACAAACTAATTAATTGTGACCAGCCGAGATGTTATCTTTAATGAGGAAAACAATTGGGATTGGAATAGGCAGCAACCTACTCAAGTTCTTTTTGACAATGATTCTGAAAGAGAGCCAACATCAACAGTCTCTATGCCTGAAAATTCATCAGAAGCTAGTCCAACAACTAGTACTGCTGAAATTTTGCCAACAGTAGCAGAAGTTATTTATACAGTAGCTCAATCTCTTCATTGGATTCGAAGAAGGCCTGCATAGATGGAAGACTATGAGGTAACTGATATTGAAGATCCAATCACTCATTTTGCTTTATTTTCATATTGTGATCTTACAACCTTTGAAAGTGCCGTTAAAGATGCAAATGGCGTAAGGCTATGGATGATAAAATGGAATCCATTGAAAGAAATGATACTTGGGAGTTGACTGATCTTCTGAAAGGGCACAAAACCATTGGTGTAAAGTGGGTCTTCAAAACAAAGCTAAAAGAAAATGGTGAAGTTGACAAGTATAAGGTGCGTCTAGTAGCTAAGGGATATAAGCAAGAGTATGGGATTGATTATATAGAAGTTTTTGTTCCCGTTGCAAAACATGACACAATCAGATTGGTGGTTGCATTGGCAACACAGAACTCATGGTCTATTTATTAGCTAGATGTCAAATCGGCGTTCTTGCATGGAAACTTGAAGGAACATGTATTTGTAGAACAACCCCTTGGTCATATTGAGATCGGAAATGAGCATAAAGTATATAGATTAAAGAAAGCTCTCTATAGATTAAAACAAGCTCCACGAGCTTGGTATAGTCGCATTGAGGCTTATTTTTTAAAAGAAGGCTTTCACAAATGTTCATATGAGCACACACTCTTTGTTAAAATTGAAGATTAGGGAAAACTGCTCATTGTCTGCTTATATGTATACGATCTTATATTTATTGGAATTGATGATGTCATGTTTCAAGAATTCAAGAAATCTATGATGGTCGAATTTGAAATGTCTGATCTTGGTATGATGGATTACTTCCTTGGCATAGAAGTAGTGCAATCAGCTAATAGAATCTTTATTTCCCAAAAGAAGTATGTGCAAGAAATTTTGGATAGATTTCAAATGAAGGATTACAATCCTGTAAGCACTCCAACTGAGTTTGGCCTGAAGCTAAATAAGGATCATGAAGGGAAGAAGGTGGACAATACAATTTATAAGCAAATTGTTGGTAGTTTGATATATTTAACTGCGACAAGGCCAGACATAATGTATCCTGCATGTGAGTTTAATAAGTAGATACATGGAAAATTCAATAGAAATACATTTGTTAGCTACGTACCAAGAGAATCCTTCGTTACGTACAAGGAACTAAAGACTTTGGGCTATTCTATAAGAAGGGTGAAAAGTTAGAGTTGTTTGGGTTTACTGACAGCGATTATGTAGGAGATCAAGATGATAGAAAGAGCACTTCAGGCTATGTATTTATGTTGGGCATAGGGGTCATATCATGGTCTTCTAAGAAGCAACCAATTGTCTCCTTGTCAACTCCAGAAGTTGAATTTATTGCTACAATTGCTTGTGCTTGTCAAGCTATCTGGTTGAGAAGAATTCTTGAAGAGCTTCAGTTCAAACAAATTGAAGCTACTACAGTTTTTTTGTAATAACAATTCAACAATCAAACTCTCTAAGAATCATGTGTTACACGACAGAAGCAAACATATAGATGTGAAGTATTATTTTTTTAAAGATCTCAGCAATGATGGAACAATCAAACTGATTTATTGTCGAAGTGAAGATCAAGTTATAGATATACAAACCAAGCCTCTCAAGTTGGCAACATTTGTGAGGTTGCGTGGTCTACTTGGAGTTGTTCATGTGCTGTTGTTGTTTTCTTTTAAACTGATCTCTGCAGACTTTAGTTTAAGGGAGGGTGTTAAGATTTAAATGTGATAGGTGTTTGCCCAAGTCATTAGTTTTGTCCGAGTCTTTTGCTTTGTCTGAGTCTTTTGCTTTGGGTGATCGAGTCGTGGATTAGTGAAGTTGAAATGGTTTGATGTAAAGCCTATTTATAGACTCGTTTTTGTTATCAATTGCAAGGTGGGTTTTCATTTCAATACATTGTTCTTTTCCTTTGCCATTATATCAAAATTCACATTTTACTGGATGGAATGTTACTTAAAGTTTAATTCATGACTTGAATTGGGTCGGTTACCTCCAGGATTAGTCGAATCATAAGAGTTGGACCTAGATTACCAAAAAATATATATAAAAAAAAATCATGACTTGTATCCTATTTGATCATTCATACTTATTTACATCTCAGGTCTTCTTAATTGTTTAATCGTTTAGACTTGCATGATGATATAGAAAGGACAAAACCCCTCTATCTTATCTCACTTCAAACCTAAGATCACTTGATTCTTGTATTGAGCCATGTAGACACACAATTGAAATGATAGAATAATGAGTTTTGGTCAAAGATGCTTGTTATGATGCATCTAGTTGTATCAAATATTATCACTATATTTAAATTATTAAATGATCAATCATGGAGAAAACTAATGTACATCATATGAAGATGTAGTTTAAATGATCACGCTTGAAATTCTTTTTTTTTTTTAAATATTCAATCAAAAATGTTTTTCAAAATGTTAAATATATATCTATTTACTGATAGGATTTTTTAAAAACTTACTTGCTTAGAATACTAAATACAAAGTTGGATTGAAACACTAAAATTTTCAACACTTTTCAACCTTGTACTAATTTTTAAAAATATGAAGTATTTTCATGAAAACTATTTTTCCTCGTGTTGTTCACAACATTACATGTTTTTATAAATTATATATTTTTTCAACCTATATATAATATTTAGAGAAATTTGTAATTTGGCCTATTAGAAAATATGGGATTTAGTCACTAAGACAGAGAATAGTTGACTGAATGGACATTTAGGTCGATTGAAATTAGTTAAAAGAACATCGAGAATAGTTTGTTTTTGTGGGGTTTCCATAGTTTTACCTCCCTAACAATTAGATAGGATTCCAAAATATTTGAACTTCATTATTTTTTATTTTATGGAATATTCTTGGTGTATAAATAATAATTTTAATTAGGAGAAGTATGGATTAAGGGGGAGAATAACTAGCTTAAGGGGGAGGCAAATTCAAATTCAAATTTTGTTTCTCATTTATATGCTTTGATCAATATGCTAATTTGCATATGTTTTTCATTTACATTTGGTATCCTAACTTGATCTAATTTGCTTGATCAATTATTTCCATACTTGTATTCTTGTATGTTTGTGTCATATAGAAAATTATTGGATCATTTGATGAGGCTAGAGGGAGGAGGTGAATAACCAATTTCCATGTCTACAATTTTATTAATACGCAATGAAAATATGGAAACATAGACATAAGCACACAACAAAGCAAACACTTCTTCTTTATGTGGTTAGGCACCCGTAATTCCTATTTCATGGCTTATGATTCATCAGTGAGTCACTCCCAGAATCTCTATATACTTTCTCTTTCTTGAATGCCTTTCAAAGGTGGAGAAATCTATAACAATTTGAGCTTACAGTCACCACAACAAGAAGATACAATATTAAGTTAAAATAATTTCTAACATAAGAAATATTTACAAGATGGAACTTTTTGGCTTGCTTTCACTTGTTGTCACTTGCTTTCATTCACATTTGGTTGCTCGAGTTTCTCAAGTGTTCGTTGCCAAAATCCCCATTGAAATTAAGGCTTCTTTTTCCTAGTAGCTACTTGCTATAATCCACTAGATTAGCCTACTATTGACTTACCTCAATCAACTAATTGCATAAGCTAAGTTGACTATTCGATTAGACTAATCTTTCATTCAGTCGACTAATTTATTGTAACATATGAGTCATGAATCCTGTTAGCATCTAAGTCATCTGATGGCGACAACCAATCCTATTAGATAAACTACTCTCTTCCTGGATTTATGGTATTCCAACATTTGACTAATCTTGTTTATTATTCGATTGATTTTGCCTCAATTGATTGCCCAATTGACTAACCCAAAAGGTAAATACTTCTATTCGTTGGAAATTTAACCTAAGTCAATTACTTGGTTAACTCAACTATTAATCAATTGAAACCATCCTTCAATTAACTAAAACATTGACTCTGATCAACTCTGAAGTTGAATTCTTGCCTAATTCAAGTCTATCCAAAATTCAAATTATAAGTCACTTATAGACTCTCGTCTCATGTATATAGACTTCCTTGGCAAGATGGCATACCTCTAGAACTTCCTTGTCGTGTCAAGAGGCCTCGCCTCTAGGACTTTTGGTGCAAAGAGTCCATGTCTCCTAGACTTCTTCATTTTCTTAGTATCAATCAACCTTGATCTATTAGGACTTCCTTCACTTGCTAAATATCTAGTCAACTTGATATTCCTAGATTTCCATCATTTGCCAACTCCTAATAGATTTTCCATTTGTCAACACTTGTTGGACTTGCCCTTTGCCAATGCCTATTGGAGTTTTCACTTGCCAACGCCTATTGTTCTTTCACCATTACCAAATGTAGTCAACCTTGACCCACCTAACCTTTTTCAATGTTAAATATGCAGTCATTCTTGACCTACTTGACATATTAGTCTAACTTAAACTAAATCATATTTCCTAAACATGATTTCTCCAATATCAAATCATATTTCCCAAATATCAAGGCACAACATATTGACAAGACAACAAGATAGACCCTTGGTTTAATGGGACTAGGCTAAAGTATGCTTGAACTAACAAAAATGAAGGGTTTAAGTTTATTGACCATTTATTGTACCTTAAATGAATTGGAAAATGGAATTTACCTTAACTTAAATAGGTTGCTAATATAAAAAAAGGAGATTGTTGGGGCAAGCATGGCCCAAGTGATTGAGGTTGACCAAGCGAGTTTGATGTGTTTGACAAAAAATTTAAGTTAGGATAATATTGTGTTTGTTGATAAAGTTTGTTAATTGTACAATGAAAGATACTTGACAAGTTATTATAGGTGCAATGGTTGGAGAAATCCAAGTACGCCATGAGCGATCAAATATTTGGCAGTTGGAGAAGTTCAAATAAGTTAAGTGTGACTTGATACTTGATAATTGAATAAGTCTTGTTAGGTCAAGGTTGACAGAATGTTGGATTAAAATTTTATGTCAAGTAAGTTGGTGCAAGATTATTTTGACATTGACATTGCAAGTGCAATGTAAAAGACCAACAAGTGTTGGCATAAGTCCCTCAAGAGTAGACAAAATTAGATGTCTGATAGGTGTTGGTAGATGAAGTCCTGGGTTGGTCAAGTTGGACCAAATGCAAGGTAGATGAAGAAATATCTAGAGGCGAGACCTCTTGATAGACGAGGAGTTTCAGTAGGTTAAGGACCATCAAATATCAAGCAAAGAAAAAGTTCAAGAGGTGAACTTCTAGCATGTAATATTGAGAGAGCATCCTATAACTTGGGTGAGGGTAGTTTTCTTGTTTAGGCAATGACTTGGCCAAAAAATAGGTGTTTTAAGATTAAAGTCAATGAAACAGTCGACTAGTGATAAGTGACAATCGATTGATTTACATGGTTTGCTAAGACTTGCGACAGATTGACTTCTAATCCAAGTCAAGTTGACTAGTGGTAATTAAAAGCTAGTCCATTGATATTTGAATTCAAATATCATAAATGTTAAATAGGATAAACTCTAGTTCAATTAATTGATGGTGAGTTAATGGTCAACTGATGACATAGTCCGTAGAAGATTCAGTCAGCTGATAACAGTTGTGATAAACTTTGAGAACATTCAATTGATAAAATAGTTAGAAAAGGACACAATCATAAATCGAGATATCAACTCATAACAATCGACTGATGATAATAGTTGACTGATAACACAATCAACAAATAACGTGTTCAACCAATGAGGATGATAAGATTGTGAACTAGAGGATTTGGTTTTGATTTTATCTGGTTCAGCAATTGATCAACAGATGAACAAGTCAACCTCAAGAGAGTCAGACAATGTGTCATAATTGAGTGGATTGACAAACTATATCCAATCGACTAATGATGAAGAAGTTGATTGATAACCTATAAACAGTAGACTAAAGAATGTAATATTTAGATAATAGTCATTATTGATAAAGTCTATAATGGTGGATCTATTGACTGATTAACAATAACAAGTTGATTGTTGATGATAGATCTCCAACTATAAAAGGAAAGCAAAGGTCAGATTTAAATATTACTATTATTATTTTCTCTATTTGTTTTTAATTTATTTTTTTACTACTCTCATATTATTGCTATAGTAACTTGGTTGTACAAGATTTGTTCATCTTTCTAAGGTTTCTAAAAGGAGAAAATATAGTAGTTTTTGAGGGATGATTCATCTTATAAGTCCATAGGCCATGCAGTAGGAATTGGAGATTTTAAATAATGTAAAATATTTATTGTTGGTGCAATCAACCTCAAGGATTTGATGTTTATTTGATCAATATGTTTAATGAGGAGTCTAGTCAAGGTTGATAAAGTAATTTAGTCAATGTTGACCAAGTTAGTGTAGAGTCCAAGTAAGTCAAGGTAGACTGGATGCTTGAAAGTGAGTGGGAAAGTCCAAGCAAGTCAAGAGTGATCGGATGCCTGACAGTTGGTGAGAAATCCTGACATGACAATGTTAACCTAGGTAAGTGAGAAAAGGATAGTCTAGATAGGTCAAGGATGACCAGATGTCTGGTACGAAAAAAGTTCAAGTAGGTCAAGGATAACTGGATGCTTGATAAAGGAAAAATCATATGAGAGTGAACCCTAGGTAATGGGAAGACTCAGAGGAGTGAACTTTGAGCAAAGAAAAAATTCTAAGAGAGTGAACCCTAAGTAATGGGAAGACTCAGCAGAGTGAACTCTAAGCAAAGAAAAAAATCTTAGGGGAGTGAATCTTAGATAGTGAGAAGTTTTGGAGGAGTAAACTCTAAACAAGTGTCTT
>NC_133878.1:5186456-5196339 GCF_044706935.1 Curcuma longa
CATTGCTGTTGTGAAAATGAATTCAAACAGGTTGTTTCCATTGAAGATTACAAGTGTGCAATCTTGTTTGGTAGCTGAAGTAAGAGACCCTTCTTGGTTGTGGCATTTTCGTTATGGCCACTTGAGTTTTGGTGGATTGAAGATCCTCCAGCAAAAAAATATGGTGACAGGTCTTCCTCAGATTAGTATTCCTTCCCAAGTTTGTGAAGAATGTGTTGTTGGCAAACAACATCGTTCTCAATTTCCTCAGGGGAAATCATGGCGAGCAAAAAAATGTTTTGGAGCTAATTCATTCCGATATATGCGGCCCGATAACACCATGTTCTAATGGAGGTAAAAAAATACTTAATTACCTTCATTGATGATTATACTCGAAAAACTTGGGTTTATTTTTTTACAAGAAAAATTAGAAGCATTTTGTGCATTTTAGAGCTTCAAGGCCAATGTATAAAATGAAACAAGAAACATCATTAAGACTCTCCCAATAGATCGTGGCGGATAATATTACTCAACCAAATCTGAAGATTTTTGTAAAGTTCATGGCATTCGAAGAGAGCTGACAGCTGCTTATACACCCCAACAAAATGGTGTATCACAGAGAAAAAATTGAACCATTCTCAATATGGTGAGATGCATGCTGACAAAGGGAGAATTCCAAAAACTTTTTGGCCTGAAGTAATAAATTGGAGTGTTCACATCTTAAACAGAAGTCCTATACTTGCTGTTCAAAATATGACACTAGAGGAAATTTGGAGTGGAAGGAAACCAACTGTAGATTATTTTAAAATTTTTGGCTGCATCGCTTATGCACATATCCCGGATGAGAAAAGGAGAAAACTTGATGATAAAGGGGAAAGGTGTGTCTTTCTCGGTGTTAGTGAAGTATCCAAAGCATATAAATTGTTTAATCCACAAACTAAGAAGATTGTGACCAGCCGAGATGTTATCTTTAATGAGGAAAACAATTGGAATTGGAATAGGCAGCAACCTACTCAAGTTCTTTTTGACAATGATTCTGAAAGAGAGCCAACATTAACAGTCTCTATGCCTGAAAATTCATCAGAAGCTAGTCCAACAACAACTGCTGAAATTTTGCCAACAGTAACAGAAGCTATTGATACAGTAGCTCAATCTCTTCATTGGATTCGAAGAAGGCCTGCATGGATGGAAGACTATGAGGTAACTGAAATTGAAGATCCAATCACTCATTTTGCTTTATTTTCAGATTGTGATCTTACAACATTTGAAAGTGCCGTTAAAGATGCAAATGACGTAAGGCTATGGATGATAAAATGGAAGCCATTGAAAGAAACGATACTTGGGAGTTGACTGATCTTCCGAAAGGGCACAAAACCATTGGTGTAAAGTGGGTCTTCAAAACAAAGCTAAAAGAACATGGTGAAGTTGACAAGTATAAGGTGCGTCTAGTAGCTAAAGGATATAAGCAAGAGTATAAGATTGATTATATAAAAGTTTTTGTTCCCGTTGCAAAACATGACACAATCAGATTGGTGGTTGCATTGGCGGCATAGAACTCATGGTCTATTTACTAACTAGATGTCAAATCGGCGTTCTTGCATGGAAACTTGAAGGAACATGTATTTGTAGAACAACCCCTTGGTCATATTAAGATCGGAAATGAGCATAAAGTATATAGATTAAAGAAAGCTCTCTATAGATTAAAACAAGCTCCACGAGCTTGGTATAGTCGCATTGAGGCTTATTTTTTAAAAGAAGGCTTTCACAAATGTTCATATGAGCACACACTCTTTGTTAAAATTGAAGATTAGGGAAAACTGCTCACTGTCTGCTTATATGTATACGATCTTATATTTATTGGAATTGATGATGTCATGTTTCAAGAATTCAAGAAATCTATGATGGTCGAATTTGAAATGTCTGATCTTGGTATGATGGATTACTTCCTTGGCATAGAAGTAGTGCAATCAGCTAATGAGAATCTTTATTTCCCAAAAGAAGTATGTGCAAGAAATTTTGGATAGATTTCAAATGAAGGATTACAATCCTGTAAGCACTCCAACTGAGTTTGGCCTGAAGCTAAATAAGGATCATGAAGGGAAGAAGGTGACAATACAATTTATAAGCAAATTGTTGGTAGTTTGATATATTTAACTGCGACAAGGCCAGACATAATGTATCCTGCATGTGAGTTTAATAAGTAGATACATGGAAAATTCAATAGAAATACATTTGTTAGCTACGTACCAAGAGAATCCTTCGTTACGTACAAGGAACTAAAGATTTTGGGCTATTCTATAAGAAGGGTGAAAAGTTAGAGTTGTTTGGGTTTACTGACAGCGATTATGTAGGAGATCAAGATGATAGAAAGAGCACTTCAGGCTATGTATTTATGTTGGGCATAGGGGTCATATCATGGTCTTCTAAGAAGCAACCAATTGTCTCCTTGTCAACTCCAGAAGTTGAATTTATTGCTACAATTGCTTGTGCTTGTCAAGCTATCTGGTTGAGAAGAATTCTTGAAGAGCTTCAGTTCAAACAAATTGAAGCTACTACAGTTTTTTTGTAATAACAATTCAACAATCAAACTCTCTAAGAATCATGTGTTACACGACAGAAGCAAACATATAGATGTGAAGTATTATTTTTTTAAAGATCTCAGCAATGATGGAACAATCAAACTGATTTATTGTCGAAGTGAAGATCAAGTTATAGATATACAAACCAAGCCTCTCAAGTTGGCAACATTTGTGAGGTTGCGTGGTCTACTTGGAGTTGTTCATGTGCTGTTGTTGTTTTCTTTTAAACTGATCTCTGCAGACTTTAGTTTAAGGGAGGGTGTTAAGATTTAAATGTGATAGGTGTTTGCCCAAGTCATTAGTTTTGTCCGAGTCTTTTGCTTTGTCTGAGTCTTTTGCTTTGGGTGATCGAGTCGTGGATTAGTGAAGTTGAAATGGTTTGATGTAAAGCCTATTTATAGACTCGTTTTTGTTATCAATTGCAAGGTGGGTTTTCATTTCAATACATTGTTCTTTTCCTTTGCCATTATATCAAAATTCACATTTTACTGGATGGAATGTTACTTAAAGTTTAATTCATGACTTGAATTGGGTCGGTTACCTCCAGGATTAGTCGAATCATAAGAGTTGGACCTAGATTACCAAAAAATATATATAAAAAAAAATCATGACTTGTATCCTATTTGATCATTCATACTTATTTACATCTCAGGTCTTCTTAATTGTTTAATCGTTTAGACTTGCATGATGATATAGAAAGGACAAAACCCCTCTATCTTATCTCACTTCAAACCTAAGATCACTTGATTCTTGTATTGAGCCATGTAGACACACAATTGAAATGATAGAATAATGAGTTTTGGTCAAAGATGCTTGTTATGATGCATCTAGTTGTATCAAATATTATCACTATATTTAAATTATTAAATGATCAATCATGGAGAAAACTAATGTACATCATATGAAGATGTAGTTTAAATGATCACGCTTGAAATTCTTTTTTTTTTTAAATATTCAATCAAAAATGTTTTTCAAAATGTTAAATATATATCTATTTACTGATAGGATTTTTTAAAAACTTACTTGCTTAGAATACTAAATACAAAGTTGGATTGAAACACTAAAATTTTCAACACTTTTCAACCTTGTACTAATTTTTAAAAATATGAAGTATTTTCATGAAAACTATTTTTCCTCGTGTTGTTCACAACATTACATGTTTTTATAAATTATATATTTTTTCAACCTATATATAATATTTAGAGAAATTTGTAATTTGGCCTATTAGAAAATATGGGATTTAGTCACTAAGACAGAGAATAGTTGACTGAATGGACATTTAGGTCGATTGAAATTAGTTAAAAGAACATCGAGAATAGTTTGTTTTTGTGGGGTTTCCATAGTTTTACCTCCCTAACAATTAGATAGGATTCCAAAATATTTGAACTTCATTATTTTTTATTTTATGGAATATTCTTGGTGTATAAATAATAATTTTAATTAGGAGAAGTATGGATTAAGGGGGAGAATAACTAGCTTAAGGGGGAGGCAAATTCAAATTCAAATTTTGTTTCTCATTTATATGCTTTGATCAATATGCTAATTTGCATATGTTTTTCATTTACATTTGGTATCCTAACTTGATCTAATTTGCTTGATCAATTATTTCCATACTTGTATTCTTGTATGTTTGTGTCATATAGAAAATTATTGGATCATTTGATGAGGCTAGAGGGAGGAGGTGAATAACCAATTTCCATGTCTACAATTTTATTAATACGCAATGAAAATATGGAAACATAGACATAAGCACACAACAAAGCAAACACTTCTTCTTTATGTGGTTAGGCACCCGTAATTCCTATTTCATGGCTTATGATTCATCAGTGAGTCACTCCCAGAATCTCTATATACTTTCTCTTTCTTGAATGCCTTTCAAAGGTGGAGAAATCTATAACAATTTGAGCTTACAGTCACCACAACAAGAAGATACAATATTAAGTTAAAATAATTTCTAACATAAGAAACATTTACAAGATGGAACTTTTTGGCTTGCTTTCACTTGTTGTCACTTGCTTTCATTCACATTTGGTTGCTCGAGTTTCTCAAGTGTTCGTTGCCAAAATCCCCATTGAAATTAAGGCTTCTTTTTCCTAGTAGCTACTTGCTATAATCCACTAGATTAGCCTACTATTGACTTACCTCAATCAACTAATTGCATAAGCTAAGTTGACTATTCGATTAGACTAATCTTTCATTCAGTCGACTAATTTATTGTAACATATGAGTCATGAATCCTGTTAGCATCTAAGTCATCTGATGGCGACAACCAATCCTATTAGATAAACTACTCTCTTCCTGGATTTATGGTATTCCAACATTTGACTAATCTTGTTTATTATTCGATTGATTTTGCCTCAATTGATTGCCCAATTGACTAACCCAAAAGGTAAATACTTCTATTCGTTGGAAATTTAACCTAAGTCAATTACTTGGTTAACTCAACTATTAATCAATTGAAACCATCCTTCAATTAACTAAAACATTGACTCTGATCAACTCTGAAGTTGAATTCTTGCCTAATTCAAGTCTATCCAAAATTCAAATTATAAGTCACTTATAGACTCTCGTCTCATGTATATAGACTTCCTTGGCAAGATGGCATACCTCTAGAACTTCCTTGTCGTGTCAAGAGGCCTCGCCTCTAGGACTTTTGGTGCAAAGAGTCCATGTCTCCTAGACTTCTTCATTTTCTTAGTATCAATCAACCTTGATCTATTAGGACTTCCTTCACTTGCTAAATATCTAGTCAACTTGATATTCCTAGATTTCCATCATTTGCCAACTCCTAATAGATTTTCCATTTGTCAACACTTGTTGGACTTGCCCTTTGCCAATGCCTATTGGAGTTTTCACTTGCCAACGCCTATTGTTCTTTCACCATTACCAAATGTAGTCAACCTTGACCCACCTAACCTTTTTCAATGTTAAATATGCAGTCATTCTTGACCTACTTGACATATTAGTCTAACTTAAACTAAATCATATTTCCTAAACATGATTTCTCCAATATCAAATCATATTTCCCAAATATCAAGGCACAACATATTGACAAGACAACAAGATAGACCCTTGGTTTAATGGGACTAGGCTAAAGTATGCTTGAACTAACAAAAATGAAGGGTTTAAGTTTATTGACCATTTATTGTACCTTAAATGAATTGGAAAATGGAATTTACCTTAACTTAAATAGGTTGCTAATATAAAAAAAGGAGATTGTTGGGGCAAGCATGGCCCAAGTGATTGAGGTTGACCAAGCGAGTTTGATGTGTTTGACAAAAAATTTAAGTTAGGATAATATTGTGTTTGTTGATAAAGTTTGTTAATTGTACAATGAAAGATACTTGACAAGTTATTATAGGTGCAATGGTTGGAGAAATCCAAGTACGCCATGAGCGATCAAATATTTGGCAGTTGGAGAAGTTCAAATAAGTTAAGTGTGACTTGATACTTGATAATTGAATAAGTCTTGTTAGGTCAAGGTTGACAGAATGTTGGATTAAAATTTTATGTCAAGTAAGTTGGTGCAAGATTATTTTGACATTGACATTGCAAGTGCAATGTAAAAGACCAACAAGTGTTGGCATAAGTCCCTCAAGAGTAGACAAAATTAGATGTCTGATAGGTGTTGGTAGATGAAGTCCTGGGTTGGTCAAGTTGGACCAAATGCAAGGTAGATGAAGAAATATCTAGAGGCGAGACCTCTTGATAGACAAGGAGTTTCAGTAGGTTAAGGACCATCAAATATCAAGCAAAGAAAAAGTTCAAGAGGTGAACTTCTAACATGTAATATTGAGAGAGCATCCTATAACTTGGGTGAGGGTAGTTTTCTTGTTTAGGCAATGACTTGGCCAAAAAATAGGTGTTTTAAGATTAAAGTCAATGAAACAGTCGACTAGTGATAAGTGACATCGATTGATTTACATGGTTTGCTAAGACTTGCGACAGATTGACTTCTAATCCAAGTCTAGTTGACTAGTGGTAATTAAACTAGCTAGTCCATTGATATTTGAATTCAAATATCATAAATGTTTAAATAGGATAAACTCTAGTTCAATTAATTGATGGTGAGTTAATGGTCAACTGATGACATAGTCCGTAGAAGATTCAGTCAGCTGATAACAGTTGTGATAAACTTTGAGAACATTCAATTGATAAAATAGTTAGAAAAGGACACAATCATAAATCGAGATATCAACTCATAACAATCGACTGATGATAATAGTTGACTGATAACACAATCAACAAATAACGTGTTCAACCAATGAGGATGATAAGATTGTGAACTAGAGGATTTGGTTTTGATTTTATCTGGTTCAGCAATTGATCAACAGATGAACAAGTCAACCTCCAAGAGAGTCAGACAATGTGTCATAATTGAGTGGATTGACAAACTATATCCAATCGACTAATGATGAAGAAGTTGATTGATAACCTATAAACAGTAGACTAAAGAAAGTAATATTTAGATAATAGTCATTATTGATAAAGTCTATAATGGTGGATCTATCGACTGATTAACAATAACAAGTTGATTGTTGATGATAAAACTCCAACTATAAAAGGAAAGCAAAGGTCAGATTTAAATATTATTATTATTATTTTCTCTATTTGTTTTTAATTTATTTTTTTACTACTCTCATATTATTGCTATAGTAACTTGGTTGTACAAGATTTGTTCATCTTTCTAAGGTTTCTAAAAGGAGAAAATATAGTAGTTTTTGAGGGATGATTCATCTTATAAGTCCATAGGCCATGCAGTAGGAATTGGAGATTTTAAATAATGTAAAATATTTATTGTTGGTGCAATCAACCTCAAGGATTTGATGTTTATTTGATCAATATGTTTAATGAGGAGTCTAGTCAAGGTTGGTAAAGTAATTTAGTCAATGTTGGCCAAGTTAGTGTAGAGTCCAAGTAAGTCAAGGTAGACTGGATGCTTGAAAGTGAGTGGGAAAGTCCAAGCAAGTCAAGAGTGATCGGATGCCTGACAGTTGGTGAGAAATCCTGACATGACAATGTTGACCTAGGTAAGTGAGAAAAGGATAGTCTAGATAGGTCAAGGATGACCAGATGTCTGGTACGGAAAAAGTTCAAGTAGGTCAAGGATAATCGGATGCTTGATAAAGGAAAAATCATATGAGAGTGAACCCTAGGTAATGGGAAGACTCAGAGGAGTGAACTTTGAGCAAAGAAAAAATTCTAAGAGAGTGAACCCTAAGTAATGGGAAGACTCAGCAGAGTGAACTCTAAGCAAAGAAAAAAATCTTAGGGGAGTGAATCTTAGATAGTGAGAAGTTTTGGAGGAGTAAACTCTAAACAAGTGTCTTTAGGTCAAGTAGAGTAAGTAGTATGCTATTTGTATGTTTGTCTTGCAGGAAGTTGAAGCTGGATGAAGACTTAAGGGTCTGGGGTGACCGAAACATGTCCGAAGACTGAACCAAGTCCGAGAGACCAGACCATGTTCGGGCAACCCGAATTGGTTCGAGCCACCTGAACTGTTTCGGGCAATCAAAAAAGGGTTCAATTGAATTGAAAGGAAAGTCTGATCAAGTCTAAGTGAGACAGTCAACGGATCAAGTTTGACCAAGATCCAGGCGACTAGAGGTGTTCTAGGCAACTGGAGGTGTTCTAGGTGATCGAAAATCGCCAAGTCAGTCTGATCCAGAGTCAAAGTGGATTGAATTTGCCACCGAGTCAGCGAAGGTCCAAGTGATCGAAAGAGCTTCTAGGTGACCGAAAAAGTGTCGACTGGGATCTATAAAAAGAGGGTTGAGGCACCTATTTCATAATCAATCAATTCAATTAACTTACATTTTGTGCTCGAAATCTGTCAATGCTCCACTGCTCATATGATCTAGCAGCGCCAAGAAGAGTATCGTAGCATTCATGTCTTCTAGAGGAGAGTCATTTGTTTGTTTATTTTTTCCTTTTTACATTATTTTACTATTTGATTATTGTGCTTGTGTTTGATCAAATTTATAAGAGGTTTCTCCATCACTAGAAGGTGTCCGGAAAGGAGAAAAGAAAATAGTGTCATATGAGGCCAAAGTTGGAGGTCCTATCCATTTTTGATGGGTATATCTATTTGAAAGGTAAAAAATTCATCTTCTATACTTCATTATCAATATAGATAAAATGACTAATTTCATTATATATGATTTTATAATACATTTTTAATTCCAATTAGATTCTTATATCATTTTAAGAAAAAAATGGAAAAAAATAAGGCATATGTTAAAACCTCTATTGTTAATGCATATATTATCGAGGAAGTAACAACTTTTGCATCAGATTATTTTGAGTCTCACATTTAGTGCAAAAGGAGAAAAGCAAGAAGAAATGATGAGGGTCTTGTTGATCTCAATTTAAATTCATTCTCAATTTTTAACTACCTCGGTCGACCTAGTGGACCATGTATGAGTAGATACTTAACGGATAAAGAATGGTGGGCAGTCCACACATATATTTTAATGAACTATCCAGAAGTAACACCATATTTCTAATGAGTATAAATTTGCTATTTTATGTATTTCTTATATTGTAAAATGTTTGTGTTATAATTTATTTTATTTTTATGGTAGAATTTTTTAAAACTTATATTCTGATCTTTCGACATATGAGTTTAATCGCTTCTGCGATGAAAAATTTGCACTGTGGTTCAAAAACTACGTAAGTAGACTATAGGTTCATTATAAATTATTTTTACACATATCTTGACATTTTACACATGTTTCATGACTTTAGGTTATTGATAATCAAGCTCATATTAAGCAAGAATTACTAATATATATGTGGTCCAAAATCAATAGTACGAATTTGGCTAGCATATTTCATAAACGGATATAATTATCATACTCAAGAATATGGAATAAGAAAAATAATAATAAATAGTAGGATTTATGTTTAATCATCCAAAGATGGAGGAGCAAGAAATGATTTGTTGGATGAAATTATAGAGATAGAGCCGTTCTTTGGATCAAAATTGTGAGTTATTTTATTTATGTGTTGTTGATTTGACCCTGTTAGAGGGATGAAGGTACATCTACAGTTTAATTTGATTGAAATCAATCATAAAAAATTGTATAAGAGATATGACCCATTTGTGTTAGCAGAACAAACAATTCAAGTATTTTATGTTTCATATCATAGTTTGAAACGTGATAAAATTGATTGGTGGGTTGTTTATAAAACAAAAGCACGAAAAAAAAATTAGGAACATTAGGAAGGCATAGCATATCAACAAGAGGAAGTTGCAAATATATTTTAGACCGAGGAATATATTATTCCAACATTATGAGATCTCAGCGGCATAGTGATCGATG
>NC_133878.1:5196439-5223433 GCF_044706935.1 Curcuma longa
AAGAAATGATGAGGGTCTTGTTGATCTCAATTTAAATTCATTCTCAATTTTTAACTACCTCGATTGACCTAGTGGACCATGTACGCGTAGATACTTAACGGATTTAGAATGGTGGGCAATCCACACATATATTTTAATGAACTATCCAGAAGTAACACCATATTTCTAATGAGTATAAATTTGCTATTTTATGTATTTCTTATATTGTAAATTATTTGTGTTATAATTCATTTTATTTTTATGGTAGAATTTTTCAAAACTTATATTTTGATCTTTCGACATATGAGTTTAATCGCTTCTGCGATGAAAAATTTGCACTATGGTTCAAAAACTATGTAAGTAGACTATAGGTTCATTATAAATTATTTTTACATATATCTTGACATTTTACATATGTTTCATGACTTTAGGTTAATGATAATCAAGCTCATATTGAGCAAGAATTACTAATATATCTGTCATGGGGTCCAAAATCAATAATACGAACTTGGCTGACATATTTCATAAACGAATATAATTATCATACTCAAGAATATGGAATGAGAAAAACAATAATAAATAGTAGGATTTATGTTCAATCATCCAAAGATGGATGTGCAAGAAATGATTTTTATGGTTTGTTGGATGAAATTATAGAGATAGAGCCGCTCTTTGGACCAAAATTGTGAGTTATTTTATTTATGTGTCATTTATTTGACCTTGTTAGTGGGATGAAGGTACATCTACAGTTTAATTTGATTGAAATCAATCATAAAAAATTGTATAAGAGATATGACCCATTTGTGTTAGCAGAACAAACGATTCAAGTATTTTATGTTTCATATCATAGTTTGAAACGTGATAAAATTGATTGGTGGGTTGTTTATAAAACAAAAGCATGAAAAAAAATTTAGGAACATTAGGAAGACATAGCATATCAACAAGAGGAAATTGCAAATATATTTTAGACCGAGGAATATATTGTTCCAACATTATGAAATCCCAACGGCATAGTGATCGAGTGAATGCAAATGAAATTCATGAGGATGACGATGATGAATCTAATTTGAGTCGAATGATAATGATGATGACAATGGCGACGACAACGACGAAGATGATGATGAGGACGAGGAGAACAATGAGGACTTTGATTTTTGATGATGGGTAAGTTTGTTATCCTAATATACCAAACTTATGATATAGGATGTCTAAAATGGTATTGGTTTTTTTTATGTGAGTAAATTTAGTTTAAATTTGTAAATTAACAAATCTCATAACTTAATTAGTTGTCTATACTATCTAATTCTTAAATTTATATATTTTATCTATTAATGCATTATATTTATTTTAACAGGTGAACAAATTAGAGGTTGTATATTGGTATCTTATTTCACACATTTAAATATGATAATTTTTTTATATTTTCATTATGCGTCCGATTAACATGCAATTTTCTTTACTCTCACTACTAAAATAATGCTTTTTAAGGGCTCACATAAATGCCCTTATAATATACTTTTAGTGACACCAATACTATGGTGACATTATTGAAAAATGCATTAAAATGTGATGTCATCTTAGGTGCTCTGATATTTCTAACATTTGTATAATATCATTATAAAATATCAATACTAACTTTAAAAGTGTCTTAATGATATAACGACACTTGAAAATGTCAAGAAAGAATCATTTAAAAGTCATTTTAAAAATGCATCTTAACACATTTATTTTGACATTTATAAATGCCACCTAAACTCATTTATTTTGACATTTATAAATGTCTTAAATTTTTTATAAGGACATTAAAAGTTGTTAGTAAAGTTCATTTATAAGATCATTATAAAATATTACCTTAACTAATATATAATGGCATTAATAAATATCATTATAATAATTAATAAAGACATTAAAAATTATCATTATTATTTATTTAGAATATATAACTTAAATTTAATATTTACACATCATCACAATTCATCCACCATTTAGAATAGAAAAAATTATAAAATATAATTTAAAGTATATTTTTATTCATCTAACAATCATTTGATTCAAATTTATAAATGCAATACTAATAACAATCATTTGAGCAAATTTACAAATGCAACTAATTATAAGTCTTTTACATCCAAATTTAATTACACACTACACTCAAAATATTAAATTTTAGAACTAACAAAGTCTTGTAAAATAAAAACTCAACTAGATGGATCATCTTCAATCATCATTTCAAAAAAATCCAGATACCTGTCACCTATAAATACACTATATATTTGTATAAGTGAAATAAAATAATGAAAATACAAATTTAATAATATATATGTATTAGACATGGACAAATAACATTAGAAACTATAGGATCATTGGGATTCACTAGAGGGAGGTGAATAGTGCGTTTGTCATTTTTGTTCGTTCGTTCTATTACAGAGACTTAGCAGTGGAATTAATAAGTAAGACAAGGACAGGTGAATTTACTTGGTTCCTAACCTCCAGGGTTAGTACGTCCAAGACCTATGTATGGGAGGCGTTCGTCCACTAATGGTCTCCTTTCTAAACGTTTGTCTGGAGGTGGAGAAACTCGTGTTATAGTCCAAATAATAATAAAGATAAATGCAAACAAGTAATTAAGACTTAAAAGAATAACCAAGCAATCATGTCGAAGCTAATTCGAAAGTCCTAGCGTCGTGCACTCCTCTTGGAACTTCCTCGATTGCACGAGCCTGGCTCCGTTCGCGTTCAGCAATGCCACAGGATGACGAATGAGGTGTAGAATTGATATATATTAGTGCTCCATGCTGAGGCCCCTTATATAGACCCTTTCGAGCGCCTGGATTCTTATCCAGGCGCTTGGATAAGATTCGATCTGATCTAATCTCCTCAGTCATTATCGGGGCCGATTCTTTTGGATCCGGGTGCATAAAAACTCTCCGAGCGCTTGGAGGCTAAAGTGACCCGACTACTGGGACTCTACCATCTCATCTTCCTCGTTAGCTTATCCAGTTGTCGTCTGATCGCCTTGAATCAATTTAGGTGCCTAGACTGTCCGGTTGCCTGGAGTAACATTTGAGCATCCGAATCTAGTCAACTCGGGTTTGACCTGAGTTAACCCCAGACTTTGTTCAGCTACTTCTGTTTGCCCCTTTTATGCTTCCTCCATCTTGCTTCCAGCTTTTGGTCCCTACAAGATTAGCATACAAACAAACAAGCAACCTAAGCCTACATGTAATCCATCTGACCTACTAGGCTTACCTAAGCCTTACCCTATAGGTCTAACCTACTGGCTTACCCGTGCCTAACTTCCTGTTAGGACTAGTCACTTCCATAGGTAGACTTTCCACCTACCAAACATCCTGTTTAGAATTTTCCTTGCCTAACCTCCAGTTAGGACTAGTCACTTCCATAGGTGGACTTCTCACCTGCCAAACATCTGGTCACCTTTGACCTGTTTAGACTTTCCCTTGCTCAACCTCTAGTCAGGACTTCTTTGCCCAATCCTCCAGATCAGGACTTCCCTGCCTCGTCCTCCAAACCACATCTTCCTTGCCCAATCCTCCAGATTAGGACTTTTTCTACCTAGCCTCCAGCTAGGACTTTCTCTGCATAGCCTCCAACTAGGACTTTTCCAGCCTAGCCTCCAACTAGGACTTCTCCTTGCCCGATCTAATTGACTAGAAATTTTTGCTAGTCTTTTGGTCAAACTGACATGACTAGACTTCACTCACATTCAAATATTAGGTCCTGTTTGGATCAACCCTTGGTCAAACAGATCAGACCTAGGTGTATTATTAAACATTAAAACTATGGGGTCAGACTAGTACTCCTTGTACCAATAATCTTCCCCTTTTTAATGTTTGATAATTTTTAAAGTTAATTCAGGTCAGGGTTTAGCAATCTGAGAGAATTCTATATATTTAACTTAAGTGCCCTTCTTCCCTTTTTAACACATCAAAAAGTATTTTAATTTTGCACCAACAATAAAGGTTTCCTTATAGTCATAACTTAGTCTAGACAATTCTTGAAAGACTATAGTAGATGTCAAAATACATTTTCAAATAATTTTTTAACACAAGTTTTGGAAAGATTTTCAAAATAAGTTTGCAAGGAATATTTTTTAAATTAATTTTTCAAAGGATTTTTCAAATGAGTTTTGAAAGAATTTTTTAGCATATTTCAAAATAGTTTTTCAAGAGAGTTTACAAAATAAATTTTGAAATGATTTTAAAGTTATTTCTAAAGTAAATGGTTTTTAAAAAACTAGTTATTATCCTTGTAATCTCCGAGGAATTTTAGGGTTAGAATTAATCAACCCTAAAATTAGCCAAGCCATTTAGGTTAATGAGCTCGGAGCTAGAATTATATTTAACCCATTAGGTTTAAGAGGTCAGTTTTGGACCCAACTGAACCAACTTGGTTTGGTTCGTGATGGAAATGATTTTGATAAAATAAAAGGAATGAGAAAAATTCATCGCGTGAAGACGAATCAAACAAAATTGGATTGGGTCAAATCAGAGGTCGTTTGGTTAGTGAACCAAACGAACCAAGATTGAACCCAATTTGTTATAGTAACTGATTCAATTGCTACAGTAAACCTAGGTTTTAAGTTGGTTCAGCCAGCCTAATTGCGCCGCATGCCTAAACCTTTATAACTCCTCAAAATAACTAAAATCGCGTCCCTCCCCAACCCGCGATCCCGTGCTCGATGTTGCTGCCCCTTCACACAGCGCCGCCTCCTCTATCTCCTTCCCTTTCCCCCGCAAGCTGAACCCCCTGGACAGCGATCGACGCCGCCAAACCCTAGACGACGTCCATCGCTGCCTCCGACCGTTTCTTCTATTCTTGCTTGCTGACACCGCCGCTGGCCTGTCGTCGGTACCCGACGGCCACAACCCCGCCGCCGCAAGAAGAGGACCCTCGCCTTTGCCTTCGCCTCCTCTAGCCACTGGCTTCGGCCGTGTCCCCAGCTTCTTCTGCTGGCCATCTGTCAGATCTCCACACCACCTCCTTGCGAAAAGCATCATTGCATCTCCCTGTAGAGGAAGAGTAATTTGCAACAGCACCAGCGGCAACAGGACACCTACTTCTGGTTCAGGTGATAATAATAGTAAAATAGTTCTGGATGCATTTTCTTGGGCAAAGTTTTTGCAGAGGCTATAAATGAAAGAATAGGGTCTACTGTAGGAGAAACCCTTAGTATGGTTGGTCAATAGCAAGCTGAGTGCAACACCAATGCACTATGGATGTGCTCTTGGTGGCAAGGACTATTTGTTGGTAATCAAGATTTTAATTAAGGTTAAACGTGGATTAAGCTTAACCAAAGCAATTGATTTAGGATTAACTGGATTTGGAGGAGGTTAAACAAATCTTGTTATCGGCTAAGGTTGTATTTGATAGGAAAATTTATATATCGCGGTATTTAGGAATGTTTATTGTAATTATAGGACATTGAACCGGATCGCTGGATGGAAGTTTTCTTTTCAGACACCGACTATTTTCGAAAGGCGGGTATCTCGACTTATCTTTTTAGATTTGTCTTATTGATATGTATAGTTTGCTAGATTTAGTAGTAATATTTATGCGTTATTTCTGTTGTGGTAAGTTACTACTTGGTACATATGGTATGCCTTCCTTGTTACACTGTTTCGTTACTGGCATAGAGTGGTTATTATTATGCGCATTAGTGTCATGCATCATTCTTGCATGATTGCATGCTAGCGATCATCGACTCCTTTGTAGTCTGAGCCCGTCGCTAGTTACAGGATCTGCACACACAACTACTCATGAGATAGTGGTACATCAGGAGGGTGTGTGCAGTTGCTCTGTCAGAGCTCTGCTTGGCAGCACCCGAGGTAGCAGTGCCATAGCGTGGTAGCATTAGGGCTCCGCTCGGGCGCACCAGAGGTAGCAGTGCCATAGCGTGGTAGCATTACAGGGATCCCTCCTTCTCATTATGACGAGGAGATGAGAGCGTTGATCCCCCATATGACTTGGGGTAGGAGGATAGGTGTACTCCGGCAGGACATTCCATCATGTGCATATTGCATGGATTGCATTGTTATTGCTTGCTGCATTTATTATTGCTTGTTGTATATGTGGACATGCACATACAGGAGATATTATGCATTGTGAGTGTGATACTATATCTGTCGCAGGGTTATTGTCATTATGGTATTATATGATTCTGATATGTATTGTTTATTTTCTTCAGCAGTTCAGTTCTGTATTTATTACTGTACTGGTATGATTATTACTGCTAGATTAGCTTATTGTACATATCTGTTAGATATCCGCTGAGTTCATTGAGCTCACCCCGTTGATTTTATCTTTTCAGGTTGAGGTCTGTTTGGAGAGCCGTTCTGCTAGTCCCACGTCGAGTTGCAATTTGCTTAATTCATTTTGCTTACATTTTTGGAGTCTATTGTGTCAGGAATCGTTTTATGTCGTATTGTGTCAGAAACTGTTCTATTTCCTATGAATTTTCGTATATGTGTTTGGTTTAGTGGTGCATGTTTGTAGTTGTCGATTGTGGACTTTATTATCTTAATAGAGTTTCCGGTTTACAGTTTATATATATATGTGGATTGTGGCCGTGTATGCCTTATTATGTTTGTATTCAAGGAAAGTGAATTGTTACAGGGGAGATGTTGCCGAAATTTCTCGGATAGCCGTCTCCCGGGGCGTGACAATTTTAGTGGTATCAGAGCGTAGGTTTGCGAAGTCCTTTTTGGCTCTTTCACTGTTGTCGAGGTATTTTTGGTTTATCTGATACCAATTTATTTTGGTATCAGAGAAAAGGGTAAGCAATGCCTTGCGATTTTGGTGTTTCGGATTTTGTTTTGGAGTCGTTATTACGACAAGGTCAGGTTTTGAGACTAACGGCGACCAGACATCTCCGGACGACAATAGGTAAAATATCTAATCATTTAGCTTGCTCATTTGTTCTCCATGGTCTAGAACATTCTGGTCTGACTTTGAGCTATTGATTGTTTAATCTAAGCAACAAGTGTTTGACTACTGAAAGTTAATTGGGTGCTTTGCTTTGGGTTATATACATTTTATGGAAATGATTTTAATTTTTATGAGAGAAGGACGATAAATAGATATGAGAATGACCAACTAAAGTAGATAGGAAAGATATGAACGCTATGAATGCATCTAAGTAGATGCGATGATGAAACTTGGATTCTTATCACTAGATTTGTTTGGCTCTAGACTACTGTTAGTGCTTCATTTTAGCTTCGTATCTTCCTATGGTATCTCGCTTGTGCATTGAGTATCTTTGGATTGCCCCTACAGATTTTTGACTCAGGTGTTTTGAACATATCTCTGCTAACATAATTTCTTTCTCTAATCTCACATCACCAACATGACCTCTAAATATTATGATGGGCAACGAGTATCACTCATTGGTTTAAGGCATTGGAGATATTTTCACATCCCTATGTTATATTTTTCTCTGATTTATATCCTTAAATTTTCATTGGACCTATTGCCCATTAGTCAACTTATTAGATCATTGAATTGTTCTATTACCGCTGACACCACTTTTGTCTCTATATAGGATGTTATATATGCTCTTTTACCATGAGTCTTTAGAGCACTTTATCCTGCTAGTATCCCCTAGTTGGGAATGGTGTGTAAGCTAGAAGTCCTTGTATGATTTCAAGCAAAGCCTTAATTGTAAAATTTAGCTTAGCTCTTCTATAGTATGCACGGCTTGGAGCACTACAGATTACTTTGTGTTCTATCTCATTCTTCGTATTTCCTGATTTTATCATTGCTAGTGATGATTTCATTACCTCTATAAAAAAACTTACAGACTAAAGACTTAGGTAAACTTAAGTGCTTCATTGGTATAAAAGCTACTTGTAAAGAAGAAAGTATCTAGATCTAACAAATATGTAGTGAATAGGCTTGAGGAGGCAGATGTTCCAGGACTAAACTCATTTAAGCATATGATAACAGAGATAGGATATGCCCTTGTAAGACCAATAAAACTTTACTGTGATAATTATGCTATGATGCATATATCCTCAAATCTCATTTTTCATGCCAAGACAAAGTATATAAAGTTGATTTCCATTTCATCAGTGAGAAAGCTCAATTTAATGAGATCATTAATGATGAGTTAACAGATTTGTTGACCAAATCATCGGGAGGGCCGAGAGCCAAATATACTTGTAATAATGTATATTTAAACTAGAAGAGAGAGGTTTGTTGTATGGCGACAGGATTTTCATCTATTGACTCAGCATTTACCTTGTTGAATCTTGATGTGTTCTTAAGTCTGATGTGATGGAGATCATTGATCTTAGGTTAGTAGGGGTATTGATTTTATGGTCTTGTACATCAGTATGCCCATCAGTCAATAGCAGCGTCTCAGATTTAGCTACAACCAGAGTGGAGGCACAGCGGAATGAGGAATCAATCATGGAAAGTATAGTATTGTGGCGCTATAGTACGTAAGTAGGAAATTTGGGGACCAAATTTTTATTAGTGGGGGAGAATGTAATCTCTTAGGAATTTTAGGGTTAGAATTAATCAACCCTAAAATTAGCCAAGCCATTTAGGTTAATGAGCTAAGAGCTAGAATTATATTAAACCCATTAGGTTTAGTAGGTCAGTTTTGGACCCAACTGAACCAACTTGGTTTGGTTCATGATGGAAATGATTTTGATAAAATAAAAGGAATGAGAAAAATTCGTCGCATGAAGACGAATCAAACAAAATTAGATTGGGTTAAATCAGAGGTCGTTTGGTTAGTGAACCAAACAAACCAAGATTGAACCCGGTTTGTTATAGTAACTGGTTCAATTGCTACAGTAAACCTAGGTTTTAAGTTGGTTCAGCCAGCCTAATTGCGTCACATGCCTAAACCTTTATAACTCCTCAAAATAACTAAAATCACGTCCCTCCCCAACCCGCGATCCCGTGCTCGATGTTGCTGCCCCTTCACACAGCGCCGCCTCCTCTCTCTCCTTCCCTTTCCCCTACAAGCTGAACCCCCTGGACAGCGATCGACGCCGCCAAACCCTAGACGACATCCGTCGCTGCCTCCGCCCGTTTCTCTTATTCTTGCTTGCTGATGCCGCCGTTGGCCTGCCATCGGTACCCGACGGCCACAACCCCGCCGCTGCAAGAAGAGGACCCTCGCCTTCGCCTTCGCCTCCTCCAGCCACTGGCTCCGGCCGCGTCCCCAGCTTCTTCTGCTGGCCATCCGTTAGATCTCCACACCACCTCCTTGCGAAAAGCATCACTGCATCTCCCTGTAGAGGAAGAGTAATTTGCAACAGCACCAGCGGCAACAGGACACCTACATCTGGTTCAGGTGATAATAATAGTAAAATAGTTCTGGATGCATTTTCTTGGGCAAAGTTTTTACAGAGGCTATAAATGAAAGAATAGGGTCTATTGTAGGAGAAACCCTTAATATGGTTGGTCAATAGCAAGCTAAGTGCAACACCAATGTTCTATGGATGTGCTCTTGGTGGCAAGGACTATTTGTTGGTAATCAAGATTTTAATTAAGGTTAAACATGGATTATGCTTAACCAAAGTAATTGATTTAGGATTAACTGGATTTGGAGGAGGTTAAACAAATCTTGTTATCGGCTAAGGTTGTATTTGATAGGAAAATTTATATATCGCAGTATTTAGAAATGTTTATTGTAATTACAAAACATTGAACCCGATCGTTGGATGGAAGTTTTCTTTTCAAACACCGACTATTTTCGGAAGGCGGGTATCTCGACTTATCTTTTTAGATTTGTCTTATTGATATGTATAGTTTGCTAGATTTAGTAGTAATATTTATGCGTTATTTATGTTGTGGTAAGTTACTACTTGGTACATATGGTATGCCTTCCTTGTTACACTGTTTAGTTACTGGCATAGAGTGGTTATTATTATGCGCATTATGTCATGCATTATTCTTGCATGATTGCATGCTAGCGATCATCGGCTCCTTTGCAGTCTGAGCCCGTCGCTAGTTACAGGATCTGCACACACAACCACTCATGAGATAGTGGTACATCAGGAGGGTGTGTGCAGTTGCTCTGTCAGGACTCCGCTTGGCCGCACCCGAGGTAGCAGTGCCATAGCGTGGTAGCATTAGGGCTCCGCTCGGGCGCACCAGAGGTAGCAGTGCCATAGCGTGGTAGCATTACAGGGATCCCTCCTTCGCATTATGACGAGGAGATGAGAGCGTTGCTCCCCCATATGACTTGAGGTAGGAGGATAGGTGTACTCCGACTGGACATTCCATCATGTGCATATTGCATGGATTGCATTGTTATTGCTTGCTACATTTATTATTGCTTGTTGTATATGTGGACATGCACATACAGGAGATATTATGCATTGTGATTGTGATACTATATCTGTCGCAGGGTTATTACCATTATGGTATTATATGATTCTGGTATGTACAGTTTATTTTCTTCAGCAGTTCAGTTCTGTATTTATTACTGTATCGGTATGATTATTACTTGCTAGATTAGCTTATTGTACATATCTGTTAGATATCCGCTGAGTTCATTGAGCTCACCCCGTTGATTTTATCTTTTCAGGTTGAGGTCTGTCTGGAGAGCCGTTCTGCTAGTCCCACGTCGAGTTGCAATTTGCTTAATTCATTTTGCTTACATTTTCGGAGTCTATTGTGTCAGGAATCGTTTTATGTCGTATTGTGTCAGAAACTGTTCTATTTCCTGTGAATTTTCGTATATGTGTTTGGTTTAGTGGTGCATGTTTGTAGTTGTCGATTGTGGACTTTATTATCTTAATAGAGTTTCTGGTTTACAGTTTATATATATATGTGGATTGTGGCCGTGTAGGCCTTATTATGTTTGTATTCAGGGAAAGTGAATTGTTACAGGGGTGATGTTGCCGAAATTTCTCGGATAGCCGTCTCTCGGGACGTGACAATCCTTTTAAATCAAAATCTCACCCTTAACTTGACACGTCCTTAGGGTTGTTTGTTAAGCACAAAGCAATCTCCCTATGTGTCTTAGGATTTGACTCAAATCAAAAGGATATTGGATAATATTTAAACTAATTTTAAAATATGATTTTGAAATAGTTTTCAAAGATTTTTTGAAATATTTTTCAAATATTTATAAAAAACTAATTTTGAAATGTTTATATAAAAAATAATTTTAAAATAGTTTTGCTCTTTCGATTTGGAGCTCTCTCTAAATCTGACACTTCCTTAGGACTCCTTGTCAACCACAAGACAAACTTTCCAAGTGTCTTGGAGGTTAATCTAAGTCAATAGAGTAAATAACTTATGATTTTTCAAAAAAATTAAAAATATGATTTTTAATTGAACTTTTAAAATTAGACTCTCTCTAAATCTGACACTCCCTTAGGATTCCTTGTTGACTACAAGGCAATCTCCCTATGTGTCTTAGGGGGTGTTTCAAGTCAAAAGAACAATGTTCAAAATATTTTGTAAAACATGAGTTTTCAAAAATATTTTCAAAAAGGTCTATTGAAAATCAGGTTTTTCAAGAATACTCTCCCTCTCAACTAAACACTCTCTTAGGACATCCTTGTTAACCACAAAGATTTTTTGTCTGTGTATCTTAGGGTTCTAGGCTTAGTCTTTACCTAAAGGTTTTATGTCTAAGTATTAGTCAACCAATTTTTAAAAATTTATATTTTTAAAAACCATAATATAAGTACACACAACAATCGTGAATTTTAAATAATTATCAAACTTTTAAAAATTATTTTAGAAAATAGTTTAATAATTTTTTATAATATTTTTTAAAAATTTATACTTTAATAGTCCTTAAAATCTCACCCATTCTAAATGCCTCTGTACATGGCATACAAGGATTGCCTTAAGGGTGTTATGAGATGATTTATCAATTTTATTTTTATTAATTTTAAGTTAAGTTCTATTAAGTGTTTGACATTGTGTTAGATTCAGGTTTAACCGTCAGTTAGTTAAGTCCATATTTCAAAAATTGACTTTCAGATCATGGCGAGGCAGGGGCCTTCTTGGTTATCAGAACAACGCCCACTTCCTTAAACAAAGCCTTTTAAGAAATTATAACCTTAATCAACTTCTTGAAAACCCTGGACTAATTAGTTTTGGATGTAGTGAGATAACTTCAAATAGGTCAACTTAGCTAGGCAGACCAAGTAAGGTACTCCTTGCCCCACTTGACTACTTAGACTTCGTTTCCCTAACGTACTATCATCTTCCCCACCTTTGTAATATGTTGGCAAATGTCAACCAGTCATTTATCCTTAATTAACTTTTCTAACTTAAACAATAAGTAAACATGATGACATGACATTTATGTGCATAAAATAAAACATATGCATGTACATGACAGATATGCATGAGTCAAAGAAGTCAAGTAATTTTTAATTTCTAATAATGTATCAAAATCTCAATTTAATATATTTTATGTGGATCCGCGAATATGTCAATCCACTTAGACACAATTTGACTTTTATTTAAATTTTATTTCATTAGGCAATATTTTAAATTACTTTCATAATTATAAGTATTTTATATAATTAGGTTCATTTGAATTTTTAATTTAAATTTTAATCTTTAATTTGAATTTTGAATTTTGAATTTCAATTTTAATCTTTAATTTAAATTCTGAATTTAAATTTAAAATTTTAATTTGAATTTTGAATTTCTAAGTTTGGGGATTTAATTTTAGATTAAAATTAAATTATATTCCATAATTAAATAGAATTTGATAATAATTAATTTTATTATTTAAATTTGAGTCTTTAATATTTAAATGTGACTTGTTAAAATTTATAAATTTATCTTCTTGAATTTTGAGATTTAATTTCAAATTTTTTAGATTTAATTTTAAAATTTTAAAATTATTCATTATTTCATAATTAAAGGGTACATGGTTATAATTAATTTTATATTTTAATTTTAGATTTTTAATATTTAAATTTGAATAATTATTTTTAGAGTTTGAAAGTGTATTGTAAGAATTTTTTAAGATTTAATTTTAAATTTTTTAGATTAAATTATCAATTTTAAGATTTACCTTGATGGATTTTAAATTTTTCTCATTGTTAGGATTATCTTGATTTCTTAATTTCAAGTTATTTATTAAAATTAAATTATTTAATTTATTTTGATAATTATCAATTTTATCTTATTTGATTTAATTATTATTAATTTTTGAATTTATTAAATTAATTAAATTTGAATGACTCAATTGCAGATTATCTTGGTTGAATAAGTTAAAGAATTGATCTAATTTTTATTTATTTGAATTAAAACTAAATTAATTATATTTGAATTATTAATGATTGAATTTGAATTAGTTAAATAATTATTTAATTAAGATTTATGCAAATTAGGTGGATTTTCATTGTTGATAATATCTAAATTTGAATTTTTTAAATTAATTAATTTATTTTTATTAATTAAAAATTTAGATTTATTTGACTTTTTCAAATTTATTAATTTTGAATTTTTTGAAGTATTTGAATTATCAAATTATTTAAATCAAAATTTGAGTTAGTTAAAGTGGATAATTTTGAATTTATTAAATTATTTAAATTTGAATGATCTAAATTTAAAATTTTAAATTAACTAAATTTTCTAAATTATCTAGATTTAAAATTTTTAAATTATCTAAATTTGAAAATTTCAAATTAACTAAAATTTCTAAATTATCTAGAGTTGAAAATTTCAAATTATTTAAATTTAAATTTTTTAAATTAGATAAATTAATATTTTTATTAATTTTTAATTATGAATTATCAAAATTTTCTAAATTTTTAACAAAATTAAATATAACATGCAAAACCCTAGGGGTATTTTCGTAAAATAATAAACTTACCAAAATCGCATCTCCTAATTCTGATTTCTTCTCCATCGTCTTCCTCTCTGAGCACTGATTCTTGTAGTGCCCGCGTTTATAGCACTTGAAGTACGTAATATACTCTTTGTTCCTCTGAACTCCTAATATGGCTGCACCTTTACTGCCAGTGGTGTTGTCCGAGTCTTACGAGTAGGGCACCGATTTTTATAGTACTCTCTCTCCCTGTACTTAAAACATATTATATAAAACTTAAAATGAACTTTAGAATAATTACTTTTCTCTCCCTCCATCTTTGTCGTTGTACTCCCATGGCGGTTAGTCTAATCAAGAGCAGGCCTGCTCTGATACCAATTGTATGATCGTTGGAAAATGCTAGAGGGGGGTGAATAGATTGTTCGTCATTTTTGTTCGTTTGTTCTATCACAGAGACTTAGTAGGGAAATTAATAAGCAAGATAAGGACATGCGGATTTAGTTGGTTCCTGATCCCTAGGGTTAGACATCCAAGGCCTATGTATGGGAGACGCCCGTTCACCAATGGTCTCCTTTCCGGACGTTTCTCCGAAGGAGAAGAAATCTATCTTAGAGTCCAAAAAATAACAAAAGATAAATGCAAACAAGTAAGACTTAAAAGAATAACCAAACAATCATGTCAAAGTCGATTCGGAAGTTCTTAGCGTTGCACACTCCTCCTAGAGCTTCCCCGGTTGTATGAGTTTGGCTTCGTTTGCGTTTAGCAGCACCGCAGGTTGATGAATGAGGCAAGGCACCTGGAGCTTGAGGTGTCCTGATCACTGAGACTCTGCCATCTCATCTGCCTCGCTGGCCTATTCGGCTGTCGTCTGGTCGCCTGGAACCAATCCAGACGCTTGGATTGTCCGGTCACTTGGAGTAACATCCGAGCGTTCGAATCTAGTCAACTTGGGTTTGACCTGAATTGACTCCTGGCTTGGTTTGGCTACTTCTGTTTGCTCCTTTTATGCTTCCTCCATCTTACTTCTAGCTCTTGGTTCTTACAAGATCAGCATACAAACAAACAAGCAACCTAAGCCTACCTATAGTTCATCTAACCTACTAGGCTTACCTAAGCCTTACACTACAAAAACACAGCGCATTTGCGATAAAATTTTGCGACAAAATATTTTCGTCGCAAATTAGGGATGAATTTGGCAACGAAACACATATTCATCGCAAATTTACAACGAAATCTACGACGAAAAAAGTTTAGTTGCCAATTTGGGATGAACAAATTTTTGTCGCCAAATTTGTCGTAATTTAGCAATGAAGAAATGGATTCGTCGCAATTTTTGCGACGAATAAACGCATTTGTCACCAAATTGGCGACGAAACGCTGATTCGTCGTAAATTGGTGACGAAATGCTGGTTTCGTCGCTAAGTTGGCTAAGAGAAATGGGGTGGGTCACGGGTGGGACCGCGCGGTGATAAGTTAGGGCATTTGGCGATGAAACGTATTTCGTCGCCAAATTCATCGCCAATTGGCGACGAATCATGGATTCGTTGCCAAATTGACGACAAATCACATATTCGTCGCCAAATTGACGACAAATCACGTATTCATCGCCAATTACCCTGTTGGTCTAACTTAGTGATTTACCCGTGCCTAACTTCCCGTTAGGACTAGTCACTTCTATAGGTAGACTTACCACCTGCCTAAACATCCTGTTTGGACTTTCCCTTGGCTAACCTCCAGTTAGGACTAATCACTTCTATAGATAGACTTCTCACCTACTAAACATCTGGTCATCCTTGATCTGCTTGGACTTTTCCTTGACCAACCTCCAATCAAGACTTCCTTGTCCAATCCTCCAGATCAAGACTTCTCTGCCTAGTCCTCCAAACAAGGTCTTCCTTATCCAATCCTTCATATCAGGACTTCCCCTGCCTAGCCTCCAGCTAGGACTTTCCCTACATAGCCTCTAACTAGGACTTTCTTAGGCTAGCCTCCAACTAGGACTTCTCCTTGCTCAGTCTAACTGACTAGGACTTCTTGCTAGTCTTCTAGTCAAACTGATTTGACTCGACTTCACTCACATTCAAATATTAAATCCTGTTTGGATAAACCCTTGGTCAAACAGACCAGACCTAGGTCTATTATCAAACATCAAAACTATGGGGCCAGACTAGTGCTCCTTACACCAACAGAACCTAATGCTTTCAAGATCTGAAAAGAATATAGACAACTTACTAAAGCAAGAATCAAAGAACAAGACGCATACCTTTACAATAGCTCCATTACATTAGAGCCATATTCGAGCTACAAGAAACAACATAATAATATTTTAAAATATAAGAATGTGCTTGAAATGATATTGCAAAAAAAGTGATCTAAATTTTACCCTCAAGGCACTTGGATGGACAACAATCTTCACAATTCAAACTCTAGATAGTGTTAGAAAGATATTTTGTTGAAATTATTCACAAAATTTCCAAGGTATCTGATCACCAAAAGGTCGATGACCTTCACTTAGACTTTTAATTGCTGACTTGCGTGATATTTCTCCTTCAAGGCAAATTTGGAAATTGACATAAACATGACAAATATATTAAGATGAATAAAAATTAGAACATACTTGTCTACATATTTTTGCAATCATGAATATGAACCAAATTTTAACGGTTGGAAGGAAATTGTAGTTCTCTCATTATCACTTAAACCAACTAGGGAAAATGCATACTATGTAATACCATTGATAAGTCTTTTACATCCAAAATTAACTTACACACTACACTCAAAATATTAAATTTTAGAACTAACAAAGTCTTGTAAAATAAAAACTCAACTAGATGGATCATCTTCAACCATCATTTCAAAAAATCTAGATACTTGTCACCTACAAATATAATATATATATATATATATATATATATATATATATAAATGAAATAAAATAATGAAAATATAAAGTTAATAATATATATGTATTAGACATGAACCTTAACAATAGCTCCATTGCATTAGAGCTATATTCAAGCTATAAGAAACAACATAATAATATTTTAAAACATAGGAATGTGCTTGAAATGATATAGCAAAAAAAGTGATCTAAATTTTACCCTCAAGGCACTTGGATGGACAACAATCCTCACAATTCGAACTCCAGATAGTGTTAGAAAGACATTGTGTTAAAATTATTCACAAAATTTCCAAGGTATCTGATCACCAAAAGGTCGATGACCTTCACTTAGACTTTTAATTGCCGACTTGCATGATATTTGTCCTTCAAGGCAAATTTGGAAATTGACATAAACATGACAAATATATTAAGATGAATAAAAATTAGAACATACTTGTCAACATATTTTTGCAATCATGAATGTTAACCAAATTTTAACGGTTGGAGGGGAACTGTAGTTCTCTCATTAACACTTAAACCAGCTAGGGAAAATGCATACTATGCAAACTTAATAGAGATTAGCTTATTCAAACTTCTTTACACTATCAACCTTTGCATCAATTCTACTTGATATTTAATAGCTAGGCACATACACAAACAAATTGGTAAATCTTTGAACCATATATAGACTACTTTGACAAACATGAATCGCATGAAAGACCGATATGTGTACTTTATGAAATCAATGGAAATAAAATAAAAAAAAAAGAAAAGTAACAAAAATGGTTTTCATGCTTTAAAAACCCCAACTATAGTCTTGAAAAGGATATATTAGAATTGCCAAAATATTGTTTGCAAGGTTGCCCCACAATAAATGAGTTCAATGCTTGTAAATATAGAATATCTCATCGGTATACCTAACTTAATAAAATAAAAAAATAAATAAATAATAATAAGTAGATGGTCATCAGGATTACTGCCAAATCCAGGAGTATAATTTAATTTCCCCTTTTTAACTCAAAAAAAAGTATTTCTTGTTATTCATCAATTGGACCTGCAATATTTATAGAGAGAAAAAAAAGGGGCAGCCCGGTACACGAAGCTCCCGCCATGCGGGGTCCGGGGAAAGGATCCATTGTACGCAGCCTTTCCTTGCCTTTGGCAAGAGGCTGTTTCCAGGATTTGAACCCGTGACCTCTAGGTCACATGGCAGCAACCTTACCATTGCGCCAAGGCTCCCCTTCTCTGCAATATTTATAGAGAGATTCAGCAAAAAAAAAACTGCTAGATTGCTAAAAATAATCATAATACGACTAAGAAATAAAATACCAAGCAACACAAACAAGTGATGGGATGGAGCATCAACCATCAATCATAAGTCATTAGGTGAATTTTTGTAGTGAGAAGCAACATAAACCATCATGCATGGCAATCTAAATGAAAAAATTAGTAAAATTTAAGCATTTATTGATGTAAGCACAAATTTAACCAAATAAAGGATATCTCACTCTCCTTGTGATATGAGAAAAGTGTATCTCGGTTGACATAGTAAAGATCACATTCACTTGGATGTGGAAGTCTAGACAATTAAAAGATCGTTTAGGGACTGACCTAAAAAACAATTATTTATTTTTCATCAAGAATACTAACCTAGTGATATTTGGAATGCAATTACTTGCAACATCCAAGCAAAGTAATTCATTAAGCCAAGTCTCAATTGGATCAATAACCTTTGAATTGAAACGCCCTTGGAACAAAGGCAGCCCATAAGCAGAAACAATATCAGAGCTTTTATATTCTTTTCATACACAGCAAGTCAATAACGCACAGTTTTATATTCTCTTCTCTTCTCAAGCCTAGAGTTTCAAGGCATCTTATAAGGATCATAGAGTTCTAAAATCTATAATGTTATTTCTTCTCTTCTCGAGCCATCTAAGGATCATAGAGTTCTAAATCTATAGTCTTATTTCTTCTCTTCTCAAGCCTATAGTTTTGACGCATGAAGGATCATAGAGTTCTAAAATCAATAGTACTTATATATATATATATATATTCTAGGTGGAGTGGTCAATACACAATGAAAAATGAATATAGATGAAATTAAAATATCTACACCAAACTAACTTCATTGGTTTTCTAACACATTGGCAAGTTACCATTTCTCATTCGAGATAGAACTTTATGTTTATCTATTGCCACTTGAAGTTAAAAGAATTAGCTCGTCTTTGGCGTGACATTATACTAATTTTCCTGTTCATGCCGACCGTGTGTTTCTCATTTGCATCTCCGCCAAATACTCAAATCGACCATGCATGTATATATCTAGATTAATAAAAGTTAAGCATGCATTTACTTTGAGCCATTCTTTATGCTATAGTCAACTATATATGCCTGTTACTTGCTTCTTGTTTGTTCAACCTTGCCAATGCCAAATCTTATATATATTTAAAAGGAGTATCGGTTGCATGTCGTGATCATTTGCATGAATATGATATAGTTTAATTTTATAGGACTGATCTGCCAGCTCCACGTGAAAATTGCCTTCACTTATTATTCAAATATCCCTAGACATCTCATTTGCTATCTAGAAACAGTGCGGCTCCACCTTCCCTACCTCCTCTTGTAAGTATTATATATCACCACCTCTCTTTGAAGGACGGCTACAAATTCTTAAACAGATCAGATTCATGAACATGGAGTACATGAAGGTTTCTGGAAGTAGTTCTTCCTGTCCTCCTAAATGGTGGTCAGAGAAGACGGTGGTGGTGGTGACCGGCGCGAACAAGGGCATCGGCTTCGCGCTCGTCAAGAGACTAGCAGAGCTGGGACTCACGGTGGTGCTCACCTCGAGAGACGTCGGTCGAGGAAAGGCGGCAGCTGAGTCACTCCGAGCCCAGGGAACGCTTGTGGAGTTCTGTCAACTGGATGTCAGTGACCCTTCTTCTATCCACGCCTTTGTTGCTTGGCTGAAGTGCAGATTTGGAGGCTTGGACATTCTTGCAAGTTCTCTTCTCGTTAATTCTAATTAACATTCATGTTGGATTGTTATTAACTGAATGATAAATGTTGTTTAGGTGAACAATGCCGGAGTTTCCTTCAATGATGTGTATAGCAACTCAATTGAGCATGCGCATGCGGAAACTGTAATCGACACCAACTTTTACGGCGCTAAGCGGCTGACAGAAGCGCTAGTGCCGGTGTTCCGGCGATCGGCGACAGTTAGCAGAATACTCAACATTAGCTCTCAACTTGGCCTTCTAAATGTAAGCATGCACATGCATGTGAAAAATTCTCAGATCGCCTCAAAGGCTAGCTAATTAGGGCTTGATTTGTTCCATTTGTGTTGCAGAAGGTGAGGAATTTGAGTGTGAAGAAATTACTCGAGGACGACGAAGGAGCACTGACCGTGGCGGCGATCGACGGCGTGGTGTCGCAGTTTCTCCAGCATGTTAAAATGGGGACGTGGGAAGAAGAAGGGTGGCCTAAGGTGTGGACGGACTACGCCGTGTCAAAGCTCGCGCTGAATGCGTACTCGAGGGTTTTGGCGAGGCAGGAGGAGGGACGAGGTCTGAGCGTGAACTGCTTCTGCCCGGGGTTCACCAGGACGGCCATGACGGGCGGCCAGGGCCAGCACTCCGCCGAGGAGGCGGCTGAGGTCGCCGCCAGGCTCGCGTTGATGCCCCCTGGTGGGCTGCTCACAGGGAAATTCTTCAAGTGGTCCAAACCTTTCATGTATTCCATGTTGTAGTCCTGTAACACATGGGGAAAAAGCTAGATATATAATTATAAAGGTCTTCTTCACAATGTATAATTTGCATGCATGTAGCTTTCACTGAATTAATTTGAAAACTTAGTCCTTACACAAAGATCAAAATAGAGGCCTAAATCAATATGGCAATGGCAACTTTTATGGATTAACTTCTATTGTGTTTAAAATTAGTGGCTAGCTCAAATAAATGTATTTAAATTAAGGTTGTATGATGCAGAATAGAAGAGTAATTTTAGTATTTTTATTATTTTTGTCGAGTTAGAGTTTAAAAGTATTTTTGTCTTTTGTTGATTAAGTTATGGATCTATCTAAGCGTATGTTAAGTTGTTTTGAAATAGTTTTGATCAATAAAAATTTACGGTCACACCGTTTCTTCTCAAACGTCGAGTTTAATTGCCTATCTCATGGCATTCTACAAAATCAACAGGATTTAAAAAATTACGTCCAGTATAAGTGCACGAATCAATGGAATTGATAGTTATATATCCACTGTTTTAGTTGATATTAGAGCCAAATTGATTATGTGAAATCCTAACGTCAATCGAGACGATCGTAGTATGTTGACAATACTTTTGATCGTGATATGGAACAGTGATTTCAAAAGTGGTTGATAGTCGATTTGACTTGTGTATGGATCGGCTAACAAAGAGAATGATAACGTTGTTGGAAACCTTGAATAGAGAAAGTCCAATCCAATGCAAAAATAATCATCGAATAAACTCGGAGAAGGAAGAGAAAATTTTTGATGAAAAAGAAAGAGTTTTTATTTACAAGGAAGAAATGGACGACAAGATCGAAATAGTCGGTGATCCAATTTACAGCGAAGAGAAGATAAACACCAACGAAATGTTGATCGAAGACTACAAGGCAACTTGATCCAATGACAAATCAACAACAACTAGCTCCAATGCTGAGGTGCGGACGTTTGTTGCTATTGGTTTTGCCACGATTGCCTTCGCCTACCACAGTTACTTCCTTTCCGAGGATGCTCTACCCCTTGCTGCAGTCTTCACACTCGTGCACTATGACTTCCCTTGGACAAAGCTCGACCTCCTCTACCATGAGGAGCCGCACATCTTTTCATGACAGACTTATTTCCAAGCTCCGTGCCTTGCAGGCTGATGGCTTCCATCGCTCATTCATCCTCGACATTTGCCTTGCTTTCCCTGTCAAAGAAAGGTAACTGAACTAGAGAAGAGAAATTAAAGATGCAAAGAAATAAAATTTCTTGATTAATGATTTGTCCATAAGGGATACAATTTATAGAGGTATAAGGATTCTTGATTAATTGACAAATTAATAAAGAAACTGTCAATTCACATATTCTAAAAGAAAAGTTCTAATCTAATAATTAATTTTTATTGAATAGTTCTCTTTTATCCCCGACAAACTCAACAGGAGATATTTGACGTTGAATTTGCTTGCTAGTCTGGTGAAATTTTGCCTAAATAATGGCTTAGTAAAGATATAGTAAGTTGATCTTCTACAGAAATATAAGAGACAAATAACTATTGATTTATCACACGTTCTCGAATAAAATAAGAAATAATTTCTACATATTTTGTACAAGCATGAAAGATTGGATTTGCTGTAAGATATGTCGCTCCAATATTATCACACCAAATTTTTGATGCAACATTTGATGCAAGATGAAGTTCTAAAAGAAGCGATTGAAGCTAAATAATTTTAGATGTTGTATTGTCTATAGCTTTATATTCAACCTCAATACTTGAACGAGATACTATAGGTTGCTTTTCAAATTCCATGAGATAAGGTTTCGTCCAAGAAATATTGCATACTACTAGTAGAGCATTTATCTTCAAGAGAGCTTGCCTAATCAACATCGCTATAGGCATGTAAGTCGCTAGAAGATTGACGATATAGAAGAAGACTATGTAGAATAGTACCTTTGAGATAGCGAAATATTCACATTATCCAAATTTTGTTTAGTTGGTGCATGCATAAATTGACAAGCATGATTTACTACAAAGATAATATTAGATCATGTGATAGTGACATATTGTAAGGCTCCAACAATACTTTGATAAATTTGAAGATCAAATATAGTAGGAGAGGATGGAGTTGCAGAGAAGTTGTTTATAGCAATTGGTATGGAGACCGGATGTGCTCCATCCATTTTAGCTCTTTGGAGAAGTCCAATAATGTATTTGCTTTAAGAGAAGAGACAATCGTCATCATGTGGGATAAGTTCAACACCAAAAAAAAATGAGCATTACCCAAATCTCAAATAGGTAATTTGTGATTGAGAAGATTTAATAGAGTTGTGATGCCCTTGTGATAATTTTCGATTATTAAACATCCACATAAATAAGATAAATATCATAGATCTATCATTATATTTGTAGGGGTGTCACCACTGAACCACGACCGTGCTGGGTTGCATGGCCTGACCATGTTGCACCTTACCGACAGAAGAGAAGGCCCGACATGGCTGTGCTCGGTGGCACAGCCAGGGCTTTGGTCACTGAGTTGATGAACATGATCATGCCTGTGGGCATGACCTGGGCATGTTAGGCGTTGCCCAAGGCTGGTTTACAGCCAAAGAGGGCACTAACAGCCCGTGTCAGGTTCTGCAAACTCTGTGCCTATGTTCTAACTTCTGCTAGAAGAGCATGCTTGTATCATGGAGTATAGCTAGAGCATGATCCTTGTTGTTGATTCTCTTTCTAAGGTCTTTTTACTCTAATAAAGTTTCGATTTCACGTCCTATCAATCAAAAAGTATAAAGAGCAGTACTTCGAACTAAAAAAATAAAAACAATGTAAAAGAAATATAAATATATAAAAAATGCTTATGTGATGAAACAAAATATATGTAAAATAATATCATTAGATCAGTATTATCTTGGAGATATAGTGCAACAGTTTCTTGTGCGCAACTCCGATTGGGCTTATCTTGCGTAGAGGCAAAGTTGGGTCTCTTTTGCATGCTTGGACCAAGTAGTGGGTTATCACCCGATTGACTTACTCGAGATAGCCAAGAACCCTATGGCTAAGATATCTATGGTCGAGAACCATAGAGTCAAAACCTTTATCAGAGACATCCAGAGCCAAGATCTCTATGGCCGAGTGCTCTGTGGTTGAGACCATCAGAGTTCAAACCTCTAATGACACTCGACCCATGTGGACCAAGTCCCTCGAGTGACTACAAGCCCCAGGGTTTCCACCATCCAATCTCCTTCCTTGGAGCGCACTTGAGTGAACATATTGCTTTGTCATTTTGGTTCCATACAACTTTTGTTTTGTTCATCATTTTGGTAACAACATATTGCTTCAATGTCACTTCAAATGGTTCGAGATTGTGTGTGTGTGTGTGATTGTGTTTCTACAAATACTTGTCTGATGTATTTTAGTCATCTTTCAACCTCTAGCACACTACTAAGAGGAGATGAAATGCTCGGTGATGCAGCTAGCCTCAACGATCAGTTGCTCGATTTCATTGGAGAGGAAGTGTCTATATTGATTAATATTGGTTAGAGAGAAAATATCTATATTGTAGTAATTATGATTCACAATTATTATAATATAATATTAATTAGTATTTCATATTGTACCAATTATCGTTCATAACTACTAAACATAGTGTTATTAATGTTAACTATAATTGAAGTGTTTATGTTATAGTAAATATGAATCACAATTGGTATAAGAGTGTCGAAAATAAGTATATTTTTTAGAACAAAAATAGGATAACACAGGATAGAGCGTTGTTTTGATGATAAATGAAAAAAAAAATACTCTAAAAAAGTACTCTTTTATAGATTCTAATTCTCACATTGATGGTCCCTTTGCTCTTTCTCTTTCTCGTGAACTAGTCTAATCCAATAATGCAATTTCTTTAAAAAAAGGTAAAATCTATTATTCCAGCGATCTCACACGGTCGGCTTCATAACCATCTTTGAGAAGGTAAATCAAGAAGTTACAGTTGACCACGACGGAGGAGGATATTATCTCGACTTCGTCGAAATTCGAACCTTTGCCCTCTTCTACAACTCTGCTCTGTTGTAATCAACTCAGCTATGTCCCGGAAGCAATGATATGCAACTTCGACATTACTCATGTTGTCATTGACTGATCGACAATGGTACTAAAGGCATGTAATTGATCGATTAAGACGTACAACTAACAAGGAATGGCTACAGTTCATCATAAAAACCCCAAGAGCACAACTCATTTAATGTTGATTGGAATTCAATCATTTAGTATAAAGTTTTAGTCCCACATTGCTAAGCTAAGAAAGATGAAAGGCCTTATATATCAAGTCCTTCCAATCATGCTTAGAAATGTTAAGGAGACCTACACGCATGCGCGGGTCGAGCCCAAATCAAGTGGGTTCGGGGGGTCTGAACCAGAAATCCATAAACCGGGCGCGACGCACGTGATTATCGCGCGCAGGGGGGGTGCAAATCCCCACCCCGTGGGCCTCGCACATGCAAGCGGCCCAGTTTGGTTTTGCTAATCCAACCTTTTATTTGGTTTTACTTTTTTATTTTATTTTCGGTATGATTTTATTTTTTGCTCGCGAAGAGGAGATGCGGTGGTCGCGTCCCTCGTGAGAAGAGGCGCAGTCGCGTCTCTCCAAGCCGAGGCGACGAACGAACAGATGTCTCTCCTCTTCTTCGAGTCTATATAAGACCATGGTTGCAGTATTTTTGTACACTGCAGAAACTTGAGGTCTTTCTCAAAGCCGAAGCTTTCTCTTCTCTTCCACATCTTTCTGCGCTTCTCTTTTTCGAGCGTCCTGTCCTGAGGTTTTGTTTCTCGGCGATCTGAGGTTGTCTCCGAGGGCTGTGTTCGTTTTGGAGTGCACCTACGAACATCGCGAGTGGTTGTCGGATCTTGGGAGGGTTTTGCCGGAAAGCCTTTGCACCGTAGGGCGGCAATTAATTCTCTAAGGGCAGTCGGCACGCCGGCGCTTCAACCGGATAACTATTCCTAACTCTGATCTCTTTTATTTATCTGTCTATTGCATACTGCTGCTTCGGTGCATAATAGTAATATTATTGTTAGTAATATTATTGTTACTCAGTTTACAACATTTAATACCTGAATTATTAAAAAAATAAAAAATCAAAATTTGAGTGTATATTTTGCATTCCACGCAACCGTGTGTGTGCAAATAAAATAAATTTTAAAAAAAAACCAAGGCAGAAATTAAAGCCCAGCTGATAGAGCCACCAATCATTGGCGACAAGTCTCACTCAGTTCCTACTGGCCACCTGCATTGTTGTTTCATCAAGGGAAAAGGAAAGTCTAGCAAAAAAAAAAAAGGTTTCCACAAAAATATTATAATTTCTTTTAGCGACCCACAGTGCATGACTTTACGTCCGTAGCATTTTTTTAAATTCGATTAAACTGTTTAAGAATTTATTTTTACGATTTAAAGGTTGAATTTAATATTAAATACAAATTTTAAAATTTAGTTGCTCGTGAAATATGCAAGGTAAGGAGTGCAATATAACAACTAGACATACCTCATGAATATCTAATTTTTTTATTTTAATTTTTTTTTTTTTATTTTAAATTTTTTAAAAAACTAAATTAACTCGCACCTTACACGCATATGTGAAAAAAAATGTAGTTGCTCGTGGAATAATACTAACTCAATCTCTAATTTTTTTATTTTAATTTTTTTTAAGTTTAATAAATCTAAATCCTAAAGAAAAAAATCTTAAATCACTTAATCATAAATAAAAATTAAAAAACTAAATATTGCTATTTCTATTCCAATCATCCAGAAGTGATCCAAGCAGTCAGACATGCACCTTACACGCATAAACAAGCATTAGAATATCGGATTCGTGTGTGTATATATAGCAAACCACAAGAACATGTTATTGGGAAAATGATCATGATTCCTCATGGTCAATAAGTCCACTTATGGAGTGGATAAAGCTTTGTAGAAGTTGTTTGTAATTCTTCAAGTCTAAAAGAGTGATAAGCCCTTTAACTTGGCTAAGGGCACCATGCTTACATAGATTTAATTCCAATAGTGACTAGTTAAATTGGCTATGTGATATAAATTCTTCTTCAGCAAAAAGTGAAATTTGCCACTCCAGCAGTTTTACATGGTCGACTCTACGACTATCTGTGAAGAGGTAAATCGGAAAGTTATAGTTGACCACTACGGAAGAGGGCATTGCCTCGTCTTCGTCGAGATAAGTCCTTTATCGATTTTCCATTATCCCCATAAGAATAATAGTAAAAATGAAAAGCGTATACAAAGTCTTTAAGGGACTAAACGATATTGTATCAAAGAATATATGGATCCACACAGGTTGGCCCGTGGTGGGTTTGAATTGACCTGCAAGTTAAAAAAAATTTTTATTCTAAACATTAAAATAAAAGTGAAAATTTTAATAGGCTCATGGGTTTAACCCACCTAATCCGCAATCAAATATAAAATTTTAATATTTTCTATATATATTTTTATTTTTTGGTGAACTTGTGGGCATAACCCACCTAATCTGTAACCCAAATATAAAATTTTTAACCTTATATATATATATATTTTATTTTTGGTAGGCCCATGGGTTGGTTCTGTTAGCGTTTTGGATCT
>NC_133878.1:5223533-5237028 GCF_044706935.1 Curcuma longa
CAAACAGTAAAGCACTTAGTTAAAAATTATCAACAGTAATTCATAAAGATAAATTACATTCAAGTCAAAGTTTAACCAAACAAACATCCAAGTTTATACAACCATAAGGCATATAAAGTTTTCCTTGATGAGGAGCAGAGTAATGAATGATAGAAGCAAAGACATTTAAAGCGATGTTGATGTCAAGGTGGTGCTCGAGGGCGTACATCATGATGAGATGTGGCCAGCGAATAACAGATCGCCCTCGAGTGACTATAGGTAAGATGCAATCAAGAATCATGTGATACCAAGTATAATGAAGTGCAGACATACCGTCATGATCAAACATGTTTTGCAGTGGTGGTCTAGGAGTGCCAAAATAGAATTGATGTATGGTATCAGCAGAAATATGACTGAAAGATCCAGAGATGATACCATGTGGATTTGGATAAGTTACAAAAGGATTTTGTGAAGATCGACATTGTAGGAAAGCTTGCAAGATGTCAGGGTTGAACTCAATTACAGTTCCTCCCACAGTGGATTTATATCTATTGTTGTCCCCTCCTATCTGACGAAGATTGACACTGCCACGACCATGTATCACCCTTGGAGGTAAAACAAGCATCGGATCAACACACAGGACATCCTACGTTAAACATCGATTGGTCGTGCCACCTAGCATGGCTGTGTCCCGTGCTGCATGAAACTCTAGCATGCAACATGGCTAGGTTGTGTTGTTCACCACGACCATGGTGCATGAAAATTCGTTGACAACACCCCTATTTTTATTTTGAAAATTATTGTTAGCTGCCCTTTCTTTTTAGAGAAAAATTCTTGTAAAGGTTTTCTAATTTTTAGGAGACTTTTGTTAGTACCGATGGAATCAAAATATCTCCACAATGATATGATATTGTTCACTTTAGACCTAAGCCCTCATGGTTTTGTTCTTGGACTCTCCCCAAAAGGCCTCATACCAATGGAGATACTTTCCATCCTTTTTAATCTATGATCTTTTCCATGTGTTTTAGATGTGAGACTATGTTTGTATTCTTACAATCCAACAATCCTCCCCCTCAAACAAAGGACCACAGGCCCCCCTCAAACGAAAATCCTTCGTTTGATGTCCGAATCCTCGACCCACTAGGATTTTCTGCCCTCGGTCCACCCGACCTACTAGGACTTCCCACCTAGCCGCAACTAGGACTTTCTGCCTGGTGTCTAATCCTCTTGATTCAGATATGGGAGCACTCACTTCCTTTATTTAAGGTTTAATCAACATGGTTAGATATGTATCATGGCTCTTCCGGCGGTTAGTCCGGTGAAAAGCGACCTTGCTCTGATACCACTTGTTAGTACTGATGGAATTAAAATATCTTTATAATGACATGATATTGTCCACTTTGAGCCTAAGCCCTCATGGCTTTATTTTTGGGCTCTCCCCAAAAGGCCTCATACCAATGTAGATACTTTCCATCCTTTTTAACCCATAATTTTTTCCATGTATTTTAGATGTAGGACTATGTTTGCACCCTTGCAACCCAACAACTTTGTCAAGATTGGGCCTATAAAAGAGAACAAGGTGCGGCTGCTAGAAGGCATCTAAGATCTCCCAATCTTGTTATAGGGGATAGGGAGACATCCAGGGGTTCGTGACAAAAACCCTCAAAGAGGCATCTTCGAGAAGTAGAGAAGCAAACGTCTCTTCGGAGGTGTAGTCCCGGGATGATTGAGTATAAGTTAAAGTATCTGGAGGTGATTGAGTAGCATACAGAAGATTTACCACTCTTTTTATTAGGAGACATATGCCCTATGACCACATGTCAGAATTGTTACTCATAAATCTTTGGCTAAAGTAGAAACACGTCAAGAGGATGGTCCTCTTGGACAGATGTTTGAATAATTTAAATTCGCAAGATAAGAAACTACTGCTTGAGCTAGGTGTGACATAGTCAGCCTAGTAGGGACTAACACATAAATCATGTCCTGAACTAAACAGGTATAAGATGAGAGAAAAGAACAGATGTACGAGAAACTATAGTTGCCAAAAGATTCAGAAGTGATTCTGGAATCAATTATAATTTTTTAGTTAATTGGGAGTCATGATGTACTACTAAGTGTCACTCATGATCGATTCATAATTAATGATTAATTATGAGAAACCAACATAAATCGAGAACCTATAAGGTCACATGCACTATAAAATTATCCAAAAGACATAAATAAGTTTGAGAATTGCTTAGATCAAGAGAGATTGAGTTTGGTTGAACCAAACGATGGACAAATATGGAAGATATTTTATCAGAACGAAAATGTGGATGGACCATGTCTTTTGAAGACGAAGTGAATCCTCTTTGATTTAATTATAAATCAAATTAGTTTGGTTTTAATTAAAAGATGATTTAGTTTTTAACCAACATAGTTCGATCTTGAACCAAACATAAGACTATTGGTTTGGTGTTTGGGATAATGGATATGGATTTTAGATTTGCGAATCAAACCCATTAGAAACCTAAGGGTTATATTTTTTCCTCTTCTCCTTCTCCTCCTCCACTGCCGCCCCTCTCCCTCTTGCCACCACCGCCGACCACAAGGGGCTCTCCCCTTTTTGCTATTGTCCAAGAGGACCACCAATCGGTGACCTTCCATCGCTATCCAGCCTTCGACCTCCTCCTCCTCCACCGGCCAACCACCACCATCCGGGGTGGAGCTACAGTGTCGAACAACCATCAAACAACAAGGAGATGTTCCAACCACGAGGGTTCTTCTTCCTCCACCCTTGGCTATTGTTTCAACGAGCAATTGTTGTTGTCGAAACTCTAACACCATTAGGTTTGCTGCCCCTCGTCAGTAGCAGTCATCCAACCTTCGAACGGTGATTTCATTGTCTTCGTTCCATTCATTTCGTATCATCGGGTTGTTTTGAGGCGTCATTAGATACCGAATCAAATCATGAATTCTCTCTCAAATTGCTTTGTCTCCTTCCTTCAACTAGTATCAAAACAAAAACACGACATATGACTTAATGAGTTCGTCTCATAGAGATCTCAGCATGGATACAAGTAGAGGCAACTTTTCTGAAGGTTGCTGGTTAATGTAGTTTTCGCTTTACGTCATCCAATAGGTATAATTTATTTATGTCATCTATGTTTATAATTATATCTACACGCATATTCGTGTGATTTTTGGTACGCATATTGTAATAATTTAGATTATTATACTTCCACTGCTTGTTTATTGAAATAAAATTTTAAAATACGCATAGAGAAATCCAATGAGGTATCAGAGCCACCGTATGTTTCGACATAGATTGCAGATTTATGTTTAATGTGTCATAGGTTGTCTAAAACTATTTTTAAAAATTTTAGATAAGGAAATTGTTTCCTAATCTAATATAGATTTTTTTTTATTTTAGAAAAGTTTCCTAATTTGTAAGGAAAATTAATTTTTGAAATTATTTCCTAGTATGATTAGGAAAAACCAATTTGAAAAATTATTTTTAAATTTAAATTAGAAATTTTCTAATTTGAAATTATTTTCTAATAAGATATGTAATAATATTTAAAAATTATTTCCTAATCTAATAAAAGAATTGTGATTTATGAAATTAATTTTTTTAACATATTTATTTCTTAAATTAATTTATGATAATGATGACTTATGCCATAATTTATGCCATGATTATGCCATGTAGAAGTATATAGATAGTTTTTTCTATTTTGCATGTAATTGTTGAGATCAAATAAGATAAAGAAATCCTTTGTTTAAATTTTAAAACTTACACCTTTCATTACTATGGTCTAGAATCGGAGTTTGAATTTTAAACATGGGTTGTTGGACTCTTTCCAAGCCCAACTTAAATTAGATATATTCAAACCATTGAGATATGATCTCATGATTAATGGATTGGCTTTAATTTGAAGCATTGATTTATTAGATATTCTCTCTAAGGTTAATGTGGATAGGGGTGAAGTTGGGTGATATACATATGATGTATATATGTTAATGAGTTGACAAACCAACATTTATACAAATATTAATAAATTGATAGCATAATGCGATAGTTATATATGCATGATATATAATTGGTATACTTGATACCTACAACTAGAAATGAGGATAACTTAATGGACTCTTTCTAAGGTTGTTATTATCTATAGTGGATAAAAACGTTGTCTGTGGTAGCAATGACAACGTTTAACAAACGTTGTTTTTTGTGAGGTTTCTGTTAAAAAAGCGTTGTCTTTTGAAATAAAATAAATATTTTTAGCAATAAATAAAAACTATTATATTTTTCATATACAAAATCATTGTCTATTATATTTACCATGAAAGTACAGTTAAAACAGAAACTACAATAATTCTTACAGTTAAAACAGAAATGTGTCATGTAAACATTCAAGTTGTACTAATAATCCATAAAATTTTATATCCAAATTAAGTCTACAAAAGCAAAAACCCTTCATGTCCCAAAAAACACAACCCTACATTCGGTTTCTCTCCACATTTATCTGCATGATCAATACATTAAATTCAATTAACAAATTTGACAAAGACAATAACAGTAGGTGCATCACCAAGATAATAAGCAAGCTTATATATATAATAAAACAACTCATGATTATCTAACATCTTAGCTAACATTTCAAAAAATAGAAATTCTATCTATTCATATACAAAAGGAGTTTACAGTATCTAGAAAGTTATTTAGAGGACTAGTGCAAATAAATCCTTTTTATCACAGTAAACAACTTATCTTCCAAATAAAAACATAGTCATGATGATTTATTATTATAAGATCCAAAAAATAAAAGATGTATCAAAAACATCCATTCAAACCTAGTACTAGAACTTACAATAAGAAACACTTGCATTCAACTTGATCCATAGGAATATTAGAATTCATAAGCTTCTCAAATAGTGGATATGTTCAACTTTTTAACCCTGTCTTGCCACATGCAACTCCATCGATTATGGTATCAGTGATTTGTAACTGAACCTTTTTATCTTCCACTTTCTCAGTAGTTCATTGATAAACCAGCATACTTAGAATGGTGTATTAACATTTTCTACAAGTAGCATTTATTTTAACAGAGATTCCATGCAAAACTAAGAATGCCTTAGATACTAGTTGCAATGCTAAAAGTTAAACAATCTAGAAGCTAACTATACCTGAGTGTGTGCCCATTCAGCAGTTTTGCACAACTGACCAGCCTGTCAAAGACCACATATATTCCAGTTAAGTTACTACATGCACAAGATAACACTAACTTATCATGGAGCATATAGACACAATAGCACCTAAGAATTATATACAATGAACTTTATATCACATTAACCATTGTGATACTGAAATGTTGAACCCAAAGTTAACCCAGAATAACTCCAAAATAATAGAAAATTTTTCAAGAGTCTAGATCTTCAATATAGCCAATTTTAGTACAAGATAAGGAGAAAGATTCTTGATCAATGAGAAGAGGAGTGTAAGACTTGACTGGCTGAAATCATTTAAATGGCCACTACAAGAAAAACAGTCATAGACATCGGTTTTCCACCGATGTCTATGAGAAAATCGATCGATGTCTATGAAGGCGTTGTAAAAGGTCTGACATTTTAGACATCGGTTTTTAACCGATGTAGTATTACTCAACGACATCGGTTCTGCATTTTGTAGACTTTGTCAATTGATCCAGACTTGAAAAGAGGGATAAAATTTTTATCCTGTGGGGTTCTATGCTTTTCGGAGCGGATAGAATCCGGAACGCAGGACGGAGATCCAGAACGCCAACAAAGTTAACCCAGAATAACTTCAAAAATAATAGAAAATTTTTCAAGAGTCTAGATCTTCAATATAACTAATTTTAGTACAAAGAGAGGGAGAAAGATTCTTGATCAGTGAGAAGAGGAGTGTAAGACTTGAATGGCTGAAATCATTTAAATGGTTGAAATAAAATCACTTACCATATGCAGCCAATTACACAATTGCTTGAAATTGCCTCTAACTGATACAAAGGAATGATGTCCTCAAGGTGCAAAATAAATTCATAATCATCATCAAACACATCATATTCTAAAAACACTGATATATATTTTCCTTCCTGTAAAACACTCATACTATAATAATACAACATACGTAATGGTCTTGGGACACTTGCTGACAAAATTTCCATCTGATAGACCAAAAGAAATCAAGAAAGACGAATGGGACTGAAAGATCGATGATGTGAAACTAGTAAATTTTACAATTTGGACATATAACTCCAATTGTAACAAGTCTACAACACTGAAATAGATGACTTTTCAATTTTACCTCAAAGATAAAAAAAGGGAATCCATGAGGAAATTTCACAAGTGAACAATGAGTACAAAAATCCAAGTTTTGAAGAATGCACTTGGAACATAGAACCAACACAGATAAACCAACTCTTGAAAGTCAGCCCACCATCACATAATTGACAATTTAAGAAGATCATAAATATCAATCCAATCATGCAATTCCAAAGCACAAAGTTTTGGTAAACAATAAGCAATGCAAACGAACCAAGGGAAACATAAGAATCGACAAGCAGGTAAAAAGGACTAAGGTTTCCTCACAAGCATCCCTAGCTTTTGGGGTCAATGGAAGAGGCACGACCCTCACCTTCAAGGACTCTATCACACTTCGATTGATCTCCTGGGAGTATACGTGGAGGATGTCAATTCTGTCGTCATCGGTACTGCTGCTAGCAGCGGCGGCAGAACTGGCGGCGAAGAAGGCCTCCTCCTCGATGGCGAGGGCCGAGGCAGTGGCCTCTTCCTCTTAGAGGAGCCCGTAGCATTTGGAGAGGACGGATTGAGTGGCCAGCGTCTCCACCAGGCGATGGATCACCGCATCGCACGCCCGCTACATGGGAGGCCAGATCTTGAGGGAGAGTGATGAGACCCCACTGAATCCCACTGGAGACGGGCTCTCCGATTCGACTCTCGTGTCTGCGATGACGACGGATTTGGCCATGGACGGCAAGGGTAGAATGATCGGGATCAAAATTGGGATCCACGAGAATGCAAGGAGAGGTGCGAGAGGGGGCGAGAGAAGAGGAGAGGCACTAGGTCACCGTTAAGAGCAGACGACTGGTGAAATCCTCAAAGCAGACCGCGAATCCCACGATAAGAAAATCCTCGATATAAGATATCCTCAAAGACAACACTTTTTAAAAAAGTATTGTCTTTGAGAAAAAAAATGCTAATAGATAACACTTTCTGAAAAAATGTTATCTTTGACCAAAATAAAGTGCTAATAGACAATGCTTTCTGAAAAAATATTATCTTGATTTTTAAAAGATAATATTTTTGACTAAAAATGTTATTAAATAAAAAAATGATAATAGTTTTGACAAAAAATGTTATCTTTCTAGCGTTGTCTATTCAGTATTTTCTTGTAGTGAAAGTAGGTTAGGAAGGCAATCATAGAATTTCGGTTTCACTATGGGAAATGGTTGACGAATGCAATGATCTATATCTTGACATATGGTTATGAAGGGGTTTGTCCAAGGTAATCGGTGTGTTTATGGAGTAAAGAAAAGTACGAAAACACTGATGTGGTTATCTTAATCGCAACTCACAAGAATAGATTAGGATAGACCCCTTGGGCTCTTTTACAAATCATGAAAGCCACGAGATGGTCTCCCATCTTCGTGATAGCGTGCTAAGGTCACTTTTAGGGATGCTCCTGTCATGAGAGCTCCACGAACGATAGACATTACCCTTACTTTATGATGGGGTCAACTATTTTCGCAATAGTGGGGCTAAGGTCGCTTTTAGGGATGCTCTTGTCACTACAGCTCCACGATCTACTAGATGCTACCCTTACTTCGATTTGAGGACCTTCAAGTCGGTTATAGAAGTCAGAGATTAAGGTTCACCCATAAGTACAACCCCTAATCTCTAATTATTTGGTTGTATATTTATATGGAATGATTATGACTAGAGTTCTCCCCTAGTCTATCTCGATGAGGATACTTTCTAGTCTAATCTAGCAACAAATGACAGATGGAGAGAAACACACTAAAATCGATCAAAATCAATACGTGCCATAAATAAATATGGATCAATACTTTTATTTCATCAACACAAACACCAAGATACTCTCTAATCCTAGAATTAGGGAGACTACTCTATGACGATGGAATTACAAGCTAAAAGACATCATTATACAAAGTAAAGGAGTTAAATTTAGGATAAACTCTATGTCTTTGGAAGAACTCCAATCGACATTGCAGTCTCCATTTCCTTGCAAGACAGCTCTTCTAAAGAGGGTTTCTGTCATAAACCCCTATATTCTTCTATGTCCTTTGGCTGTAGCCTCTTGTGTTATTTTATGGCTTTGGAGAGTTGCTGAGTCGTCAACAAAATCTATCAATTCAAAGAGAATTTGGCTCGGCTCGGCACGGCATAACCGTATTGGACAACACAATCTAGTCGTGTTGCTTCTAGGAGTCAGCCTTGGATGCAACTAAAGGTGGAATGATAGTGCTGGCTAGCATGACCTTGTCGTATCAGGCTCTGGTCGGCTCATCTGTGCTCCTGTGTAGCTCTCCCTTCCAGTATAGCCCAGGGCCATGGCATGGGTCATGGGTAAATTGTGCCAGGTGCTGGAAATGGATTTCTCCATTTCTAAATGTGTCCAATTGCCGAGATCTTTGTATTCTGCTAACACAAAATGCACAAAAGTAGTCTCCCATATCAAAATGATGAAAACGCATGATAATGTCATATGTAAATGCAAGTATGCTCATACAACATGGGAAATAAATGCAAAATAAGGGTGGAAATATAGCTAGGAATCACACATGACAAACATCCCCAAACTTAAACCTTTACTTATCCTCAAGTAAAAATCAACAATTAAAATCTATGTGTGTGAATGATACATCATAATCCCTAACAAGTTCATCTAGTCCTATTGAGTAGTATCAATAATGAGCAAATACACATGAATAGTTTTACTAGTGTCTAATTAGAAAATTCTTCGTGCGCGGTGCAATGTAGCTCAATTTAAAAGTATCAATTTTCAATCGAAATCTTTTCATCATTCCATCGTGTTTCCAAAATCTCCCGCAAAAGGCACATACAATTGCGAGACTCGTTGCCCCAGTAATGCTCTACACCACCAATACAAGATTTCAAAGGAGTACTCAATGTTGAAGTTAACAAATATGTACTACCTATCATTATTTGCCTATCTACATGATGCAAAAAGAAAATTTCAATCTCAACTTATGTATTTCTCTAGTAACTAAAGTGTGTTTGGGGTCCCTTAAGGATACTAAGTACTAGTCCGACAAGATAAATGATGATTTGTTTCGAATACTTCAACATTTTAAATTGAGTTTTTATGTATAAATGAAGAGAGATACTGAACATGCAGGCCTATAGTAAAATTTTCCAACTTAACAATGCTCATGCTATTGCAACAACATTTAGCTTTAACATGCAAAGGTTATACTATAAGAGACAAACAAATTAATGCATGATGAATAAAGCAAATGATAAAGCAAAATATGGCAAACATGTAAATGTAATACGTAAATAAAGAAATATGATGCATGGTGAATAATGAAAATATGACTAAACACCCTTAGACTTAAACTATGCATTGCCCTTAATGTGAAAAGTAAAAGAAGTAAATTTACTGTAGAGGAGGAAAAGGAGGAAAGTTGGAGAAAGTACCCATTTGTATGTGTCAGCTGAACATATCGTCAATCTGCTGGCGGTAGTACTCCATCTATCGGAAGTGCTCCTCTGTCCTTCGATGAAGCTCCTCTTAACTGTGGTGATGCTCTACCTTGTTGTGGAGGTACTCGTGTGCCTAGCTATAGAAGTTGTTTGCTCTCTCGAAGTGTCGCTCCACTATGTGGTACCACTTATCCGAGACATGTTGTTGCTCGGCCAACTTCGCTTGGAACTCATCTAGGAGCTCGATTGAGAAATATCTATGTTCGGCCTGCTTGGATGGCATCGAGGGAAGTGCGTGTTGGTGGTTTCCGTAACCGCTCATCAGCGGTTTCCGTAACCGCCCACTACCACCATGCCTCCGCTCCACAAAGTGCACGTTGTGCACTCCATGGAGGTCGCTTCCTCTCCCTATTAAAGGGGGAGGAAGGATCTGCAATCAGGGGTGCTTACCAGAGAGGTGAGACGAGGCTAGATGCACTACTGTGCTTGGTGGTGTGTGCGTCCAAGATCAGAGAAGAAGCGACGCTGCCGAAGCGGAGACGAAGAACACCAAATCGGAGGATTTGGTTTGTGAAAACTGAGGGACTTTCTGTCCGTGATCGTTCCTCCGACAGAAGTTCGCCAGCCGCCGCCGGAATCACGCTACAACAGATACATGCATCTACATTGGTATCAGATCTTTGTTGTAGATTTTACCTGTTAGAGTGTTAGCGATTTCTACCCACTGTTCTGGCCGACGTAGCAAGGCAACGCATAGGCGCTGCCTGCGTTTTTTTTTCCCAATTAGCGAACAGGCGCTTCCAATCCTTGTGACCCCGTGCCATCGGTGAGGCAGGCTGGAAAGCAGCCGGCAGGTTGCCGTCGGCGGCAAGCGAGGCCATGGCGCTGTCTTCGGCGAAGACGGTTGAACCTCGATCTGTTTGAGGCTCTGGAGGCTTCGTCTTCGGGGAGGCCGGCGCAGGAAGCGAGGCCGGTGCTGGCAAGGCTGGCGTCGACGGCTCTGGCGACGGCAAGGGGCTGGCGCCGGAGGGGATGGTAGAGGCGCGTGTGCTTAGGGCACAGTTTAAAAAAAAAAGGAAACTGGAAATGTGCTTCGTGCACGAGAAGAAAAAAGGGGCGGCGACAGTGCTTCGTGCACGAGAGAGAAAAAGAAAAAAAGTTTTTTTATTAAAAAAATAAAAGGCAGAGGAAATGAAATCACGTGATGATTTCATAATCTGGGCCAAGGTCCAATAAAAGCCCAAATTGATTTTATTCAGCCCAATTGAAGGATAAGCCCAATTTTAAAAAAAAACAAATAGGGCTTAATATGTTACTACAAGGAATCGAACTTTGGCATGCACATCTCAACCTCTGATGCAAACCACCAATTCACAGTCAATATGTTGAAATGAATTAGTTTCATTTCCATATTGATCTAATTAATTGGGTTGTTCATTTTTGCTCAATAGAGTCCATTGGGCTTCCCAATTTTTTGGTAATTGGGCATTGACCAATTATTTGAACAGAGATCAAATTAATTAGTCTTGGTTAGTGTTGACATTGGTCAATCATGCTCATAATTGAGAAGTTGTTTGAACAACTTATACACAAGAAACAATTCAATAGGCTTGGTCAACATGATGATAAAACTAAATATCATGCATGGTGCTCAGGTGCCAGGGGTGCTTGGAGCTATGTGATATTTTAGTTCTTATGGAACTTGTCATGTTGAATCTTCAAGGTGCCAATCGACTGATCATAGGATCAGTTGACAAAGCCCCTATAAATCAAGAAGATTTATTTTTCTTGACTTATTGTGCTTGATCTATGCTTGTATAAATTGAATTAAACTGGTATATGTACTGGTTTGTACTGACTTCATTAATTTCAATTTTTTCGAGATGGCACAGCCGATTACTACTATGACTTGACGTGAAGTGATGCGTAATAACCTGAGAGAAATTATCTAGTTGATAGATTATGATCCAGCTTATGGAGTTAGTAGACACATGGGGAGGTTGAACAGACTATTTTTTGGCGCCTAGAGATGTAAGATTTTTCTGTTGGGATCGAGGCGTTCGCTAGAGGGGGGTGAATAACGTCTTTCGATTTTTCTCTGCGAGTTTGTTAGCGGAAGCAAGAGATAATAATAAATCACAAAGAAACAAACGCTAACCCGGTCGATTTACTTGGTATCCACCTCAACGAGGTGACTAATCCAAGGATCCACACACGCAGCCGACGATTCCACTATGAAAATAATCTCCTTCTCAAATCACACTTCGAAGGCGGAGAAACCTTCACAACAGGACGTCTTCCTCGTACAAGATGTTTAGTGAAGTCTAAGAGGAAGAAGAAAGCTTTTACAATGTATGAGAGCAGTAAAGAAGATGAAAGAATATGAATCTTGTTCTCTACGACGTTGACTGCTCTTTTTATAAAATTCAGTGCACCAGTCGACTGCTACTAGGGCCAATCGACTGATGGGCTTCAAAGGCAATTAAATATGCGTTTAATTTGCCAATTGTCTCCCAACGGCAGTCTACCAGTCGACTGCTCCAACTCCAGTCGACTGGTCCCAGTCGACTGTCCACTCGACTGATCTTTCTGTTCTTGGCTGTGTGTTCTTCGGATCAACCCCAGTCAACTGCTGGCAGGGTCAGTCGACTGCCTAAGCTGAAAACTCACTTTTTCAGCTTCTTCTTCATCCCTTAGCCTTGACACAAGTCTTCAAACGCCTTCCACAAACCTTGTGCACTTTCTTGCACTCGCTTGAGACGTTTCCCTCGACTTTGTCATGTTAAGACTTCTCTTGCCAAGAGGCCTCGCCTTCAGGACTTCACCTTTGCCAAGAGACCGCGCCTCCGGGACTTCACCAAATGCCAAGACTTCATTCCTAGACTTTCCTGTGAACTTAAGTCACACATGTTAGATCAACAAGCATTGTCTAACTTAACCTGATTTAGCCAAATATTAAAATCCAAATTGCTTGGGGCAAAATTGCCTCAACAATCTCTCCCTTTTTGATGTTTGGCAAAAATCAATTAAGTTAGGTCTTTAATACAGCAAGTATAATATCACCATGCATAATCATGCTTTAATCAGAATTAATCAAGTAAGCATAAATACTAAGCATGAATAATTAACTATGAATAATCATGAAAGCCTAACTTTCCATTTCATTCTCCCCCTTTTTGACATACAGCAAAAAGCAGGAAACATCAGAGCAAATAATGAATAAGTGGTCAATCATTTCAAGAGGAATGAATTATGATTAATGTTATAATTTTCTCCCCCTTAATCCTTGCTTCTCCTTTGTTCAAGCACTAAAAATATAAGATTAAACACTTAAATGCATCAGTAAACAAGGAGTATACTAATAAGTGACAAGATGGAATAAACAATCCATTAAAAAATCAGTATAATTCAAAAAACAGAGAGATCAGTCGACTGCTTATCATCACCAGTCAACTGATGCCTGATAAACTGATTTTCAGTGCCAACTTCGAAAAGCCTTAACTAATTCATATTAATTAAGAAAAATATGAGATTTGACAATGTGATTTAATGTCCCATAAGTAATTATGGAAAAATGATTTCAACATATTTTCAATCTTAAAAATATCATTTTGATACTATGTGCCAAAGGATTTAAATTGTCAAGAAACAAGCATTAGTATCAACATATTTTTGGGTATTGAGATATATTTTAAACCAGTCCCATTTACTATTAGAATGATTATAGGACATACATCGAGCGTATGATGTCAAGGAATGGTCAATTTTTTAAGAAAACAGGTCAAAATCACAATGTCACAGATAT
>NC_133878.1:5237128-5306404 GCF_044706935.1 Curcuma longa
TCGCCAGTCGCTGTCGGAATCACGCTACAACAGGTACATGCATCTACAGTGCGGATGTCTGAGAAGTTGTAACCAAGATAACTTGTAGAAGACTTAAGAAAAGAAAAAGAATAACGAGCGGGATTGGGTCCACTAGATGGGTCGATTCATGGAAATCGATGAGGAGGAGGCTCCATGTCGAGGGGCTCAATAGGAGACATAGTGGGGAAAGACCAGTTGGTGAGGTCTTGGGCAGTAGTGTGTTCGGGTCGAGTAAGGGATGTGGCAATTGGTATTTAAGGATTAAGCTATTCCTTGCACTCTCTCTAATAATCATCCAGATAGCCACACATATCTCTAAATCAATCCTCGTACTACCCCTCACTTCCTCAAGACCTATAAGATCATAATTTAGAAATCGGATAATGGAGGTAATCAATCCTCCAATAATAATATCTCCCGAATGGAGTTTTGCCCACCTTAGCAAAATATCTCATCATATGCGACCATGTATCAAGATTGACATTATATAGCATAGCCAATAAAAATAGTAATCCACTTTGTCTCACAACCCCATCACTATCTCCTCGTCCAAAAATAATGTGTGCCATTACCCGATGAACAGGGGTTTCGTAGGACAATTGTTTTTGTCATCCTAGAGGCATCATGGCTGATCACTCTAGTGAGTTCGATCCAAAATTGACCTGGATTAAAATCCTTGCATTCCCATCTATTTCCTCCTAGAGCTGGTAACTCATAAATAGAATTAAATTGTGCTAAAGTCCAATCATACTCATTAAACAAACAAAATCTAATTTTCACCACATCCATCACCTTGTAAACATTTTACATTAGATCATTAGAACCTTGTAAAGCAACTGCTTGTTTGTTTTCTAATGAACTTAAGAATTGAAGAGTTATTCTAATGTACGTGGGAAATCTCATGTTCATAAAACTAGTTCATCTAATTCGATCAAGCATCCAGTCAATATCTTCCTTATGTCCTAAAGTTCTTAAAGCAATATCGCCCATATGTCAAGTATTGACTATCTTCCTCTTAGCAAACATTTCAAATCTAGTTTTACGGGTATTATCTCTAAAAATTATTCTAGAAGGTTCAGGATTGTTACCCTCAATAGGAGCCTTTCATTTCCTCTTGCCTTTTTTCACGGCCTTTGCCTTCCCTTTACTACTGGAGCTTGGACCCTCTCCTCCGCATGGTTGCTTCCATGGTTCTTGCAAAAAAAAAAAATTTATTTTTCCCTTTTTTGCTTTTTTTCTCTTCTAAATAGCTCTTAAAAATAAATAATTATGTTTTTTAGATCTTCTATTTTATTTCCTTTATTTTCCTATTTTTCTTTTTTCTTTCTTCCCTTTTTACTTTTGTTTCTTATTCCTTATTTCCTTGTTTTTCTATTCTAATTACAAACTAGCGTATTAAAAAGTAAATAAATTAGAAAATTTTAAAAATAGAAAATAAAGTGGAACTGATTCGAGAACAAAAGGTATTTGAGTAGAAAATTATAGATGGGACGATGTTTTAATTATTTTTAAAAAAGATATCCTTTTAATGATAGATATATAAAGAACGTCTTTTGATTTTCATTTTAATTTTCTATTTCTCATTAAAGTTTTTAATTTCTATTTTTAATTTTCTTTTAATTTTCTTTTTCCTTCTCTTCTAATTAGCTATTAAAAATTAAGTTCCTTATTTATTTATATTTCCTATTCTATTTTATTTCTTTTATTTTTTTCTATTTTAATTAGCGTATTATAAAAATAGAAAAAGAGAACAACTCTAAGATGACTTAAACAAAGAGTATTTTGCGTAAGAAATTATGATTGTGACAATATTTTATTTTTTTAAAGAATATCTTTTTAATGATATGTATATAAAAGGGCATCTTTTTATTTTATTTTATTTATATTTTATTAAAGTTTTTCCAATTCTTTTTTCTATTCTAATTAGCCTATTGTGAAAGAGCTACGGTGGAGTTGTCTTGGTTAAAACAACTCTAAAGTTATGAAAATAAAAAGTATTTTAAATATACAATTACGAGTGAAACTATGTTTTGACTATTTTTTGAAAAAAAAGGTCACTTTTGATTTTATTTATTTATATTAAAGTTTTCTATTTCTATTTTTTTTTCCTTCTAATTAGCTATTACAAAATAGAAAACAAATAATCAAGTTCTTTCTTTATTTAGATTTTCTATTTTATTTTCTTTCTTTTCTATCTTTCCTTTTTTAATTTTGCTTTCTTTTTTTTATCTATTCTAATAAAAATAAATAATAAACAAAAATAAGGTTATTTTAATAAACAAAAATATAAAGAGGATGATATTTTTAAAAAAGCACATTTTTTTAACAATATTGTCAGTTATTCGCCGCAAGCAAGAGCAATCCATTGTCGGCAGGAGCAATGTGAAACTTGATCGAAAGGGGTTTTTAATTAAGCTTTTAACAAAAAACATTAAGAATTTTAGGATTAACTAATTTATCGCTTTCAGCTGCTTAGAATTATGACCTTTCAATTAGAACAAGAACTAGGCTATCATTGATCTAAAACATGGATACTGAAACACTCAAACAAGCAGGCAATTATGTCACTTCACTTGATGATTGTAAACAAACAATTTCCTCATACTTTACACTCATTAACATAAACAAATAGATCATCTTGCACAATCGATTGTAGCTTATCGGTGATTCATAGAAACGAGCACGATGAGCAAGTAAAGCAGTATCAGGTAGATGAGCTTCATGTGGAAGAGAAGGAAGAGGATCCTCAGCACCAGCACCAGGAAGACGAGGTCGAAAAGCAGGAACAACGTCATGAAGAAGAAGAAGAAGAAGAAGAATTCTTCTGATCAGAATTGGACGAGAAGGAAATATGTGGAGGGCCTGAGAACCATGAGTAAAGTTAGCAGACAAAAACAAAAGTAGAGAATACAATATATAGAAAATATATTGTGAGAAATATGGTAAATTTTGATCGTCAATTATAATCAATCTGTGATTATCATCCTGAAGTACGAGCTATTAGAGGGTGAGAGAAAATTCTGGAGATAAATCTGATGAAAGTGGCAGGTTTGAGTTGATTTATGATGCACTGCCAAATAAGTATGCAGCAGTTGCTTTCATGGCAGGTGGCAGGTTTGACAAAGGAAAGGAGGGACAGGAAGGTGCGAGAAGAAAGATTTACCTAGTGTTTTGTAGGGCGGCCCTTTGTGACTTTTTATTAGAGCATCCTCGTTGATTGAATGTTAATAATATATATTATTTTTTTAAAATATATATAAGATTCATTATATATATTTATTATATTAATTTCTTTTTTATATTTATTTTAATATTAATATCCATTCATATTTATTTTTATTTTAAAAAAATTCATATTTTTTATTTTTAAAAGAATTATAAAATCTACTTATTAATTCGTTAGTGCTCACTTAAGTTTTAAAAATTCACACGCACTATAATTTATATTTTACAAAATGACACAATTCTGAATTGTAGTCTTAAATCAAAGTAAAAAAAAAAAGTATTTGAACCAAACAAAAGCTAGATAAAAAAATAAAAATTTAATTATTTTATTAAACACTTTCATTCAAATTAATAACCTCCTAAATCTATTTATATTTTTTCAAACAAATAAAAAAAAAAAATAAAAAAATGTTGTTGAACTTTAATAAAAAAAATAAGAAATCTATTTGTTTCTATTTTTAATAACTAATTACTAGGAAAAAAAATTAAGATTCAAATTTTTTCGATTTTCCTTTTATTTTATTTTATTTTATTCTCTTATAATTAACTATTAAAAATTTTAAAATAAAAAATAGTTTTTTTTTTTTATTAATGTTCAGCTCCGAAGCTCTCTAATAACTCTCATATATCATCAGAACCACCTCAAATTGTTGCTCTAACAAGAGCAAAAAGTGGATTGACCGCCGTATGCGCTTCCCGATTTACCCTGGTGGTCAGTGAGAAACTTCCGTGGGACCGGGCCGACCACCCCCAGAGATGTGGCTACTGGGATTATCATTTTTTTTCTAACAAGAGCAAACCGTGTCTCATCTCAGAAACCTCACCAAACATAGATAGTATACTTTCTGGCTCTAAATTCTCAAATAATACAGGTCCATTGTCAAAATCATCATGTCAACCCACTTCTTCATCGCTATCATAAGTGATTCAAATGACAGTGCTCCTCGTCCTATGCTTTCCTTAAGTAACATCTATGCACGTTGCCCACCAATGGCAACCCAATATCTTCTTCCACAAGCTTTAGTGGTCTCTTCAAAATCTATTGAACCAACTTATTTTCAACAAGTGAATAAGGATCCGAATTGGCATGGTGCAATGACTATAAAATTTGATGCACTTCTTCGCAAAAGTTTTAACAGATTTGATCGATTTTGAGGGTTATAAAAACCCCTAAGAGGCTCATGATTCGGGAATGAGCTGTTTCGTGGTAACAGGAACCCCTAGGAGAGTCATTTCCGTGGAGCTGTCAGGAGTTTCCATCTATCATCGAGCTTGGAGTTCTTCTGAAGATGATGATCATGTAACGCCCGCCCTTATCAGAGCCCTGACGGACGCTACAGTTTACTTTCCTTACTTTCTTAAATACTAGTAATCAAATACGAACTCCCAAATTTCTTGCGGAATAACATAAATCATCTAATGAAACCAGAAGTTCATAAATGATAATTTAACATCGTAAGCATGCATAGTCTAGAAATAATCATCATAGAAATAAACTAATAGTAAAACATGCAAAATGTTAAAGTCGTTCGTTCGTTCCATCATAGCACTACCACACACATCTTGCATCTGCCTTGTCCTGCTGCCCCATTGCTTAATGCCTTTGATATGGATCTGCAACATAAGAAGGAAACTATAAGCACAAAGCTTAGTAAGCTCCCTTTCCTACTCACCAAAACCAAGCGTCGATTCATGCATGACATTTATATTCATATCTTATGAATTCACATAAGCATAAAGCACATTAGCGTATAGATCATTAGCACACATACATTCCTTATTCATAACATTGAACTTCTTATGTGCATAAATCATGAAATGCTTTTGAAATCTTACTATCATAGTAGATAAAAATAATCATCATCTTTGTTCTTTGGGGTCCCCCGGCTTGTACCCATTCATCTCTTTGCGCGCATTTCCAAGCAAGTACGAGGTAGCAAGTCTCGACTTCTCGGTTACTAGGTCTTTGGTCTTTCGACCTAGGGGCGTTTGGCTGCCTTAGGAGCCCATCCCTTGGAATCCCTTCCGGGTTCCGGTACAAGCCATTTGTTAAAGTAAATTAACATACATGCCTTCATGTCTTTTCATCATGAATGTTCGCTATCATTTCATCTTTCATCATTCATTCATCATGGCGAACATTCAGATATTGTTTCATGCAACATGTTATAAATTAACATGAATTCATTTCTTATCATTAGCATTGTTAGGATCGGTTGAATAGCTAGAGGGGGGGTGAATAGCGTTTCTCGATTTTTCTTGATCTTTCTCTGCACAGAGATTAGCGGAAGCAAAAATATAAAAGAGAAAGAAAGAGATCAACGCTAACCCGGTTTATTTTACTTGGTATCCACCTCCGCAGAGGTGACTAATCCAAGGATCCACACGCACGCACACACCCGATGCACTATGAATCTTCTCCTTCTCGAAAACTCGAAGGCGGAGAAACCTTTACACCTTTTTAGATCTCCTCAAAATGATATGAAATATTGTCTAGGAGGAGAGGAATAAAGCAGAGATCTGAGCACAAAAACGCTCACAAAAGAAGCACAAAAGAATGAAAGAATGGCGAAGAAGATGAGTTGTTCTCGTGCAGGCTTCTTTTATAATCTCTGCAACATCAGTCGACTGCTGGCAGGGCCAGTCGACTGATGCCTTCAATCGGCAACAAAATCTTGCATTAAATGCCATTAAATGCTTGCCAATTTTCTGCAACGTTCAAATCACAGTCGACTGTCCAAGACCAGTCGACTGGCGACAGTCGACTATCCATAATCCCAGTCGACTTCCCAGTCGACTCCTGTCTTCCTCTGGCTCGACTGATCTTTCTGTGTGCGTCTGATTTATGAGCAGTCGACTGCTGGCAGGGCCAGTCGACTGGTGAAGCTGAAAAATCACATTTCAGCTTCTCTTGACCTAGACCTCGGCCTTCAAACACCTCCCATAGCCTCATGCCTCCCTGCACTAGCCTGAGATGCTTCCATCAGCTTCGTCATGTCAAGTCCTTGCCAAGACCACCCTTGGACTTCTCCTTGCCAAGACTACCCACTTGGACTTTTGCTTGCCAAGACTACCCACTTGGACTTTTGCTTGCCAAGACTACCCACTTGGACTTTTGCTTGCCAAGACTTCCCACACTTGGACTTTTCTTTGCCAAGACTACCCACTTGGACTCCCACTTGGCTTTGCCAAGACTACCCACTTGGACTTTTGCTTTGCCAAGACTACCCACTTGGACTTTTCTTTGCCAAGACTACCCACTTGGACTTTTCTTTGCCAAGACTACCCACTTGGACTTTTCTTTTGCCAAGACTACGCTTGGACTTTCCTGCAAACTTGCATCACACATGTTAGATCAATAAGAATTGCCTAACTTTAAACATGGTTTAGCCAAACATTGAAACTCAATGCACTTGGGGCAACTATTGCACCAACAATCTCCCCCTTTTTGATGTTTGGCAAAACTTTGTTTAAGTTAGGTCTTTAAATCATTAAAGCAAAGCATGTGATTAGAATATGATAATTAAAGCATAAATCACATGATATCAGAGTGAACACATGATAATTGAAACATAAAACATAAATCACATGATATCAGAGTGTTGACTAGTATCATTGAATATGATACCTTGCATAGCATGAATAAGCATGAATAGAATAGGCAATTTCCTTAAACATTCATCCTTCTCTAATTAACTTAAACATTCTCTTTCTCCCCCTTTTTGTCAAAGATCAAAAAGTGTTTCCATAGACAAATTAGGGTAAATTTCTTCCTACAAATGTTTATCCCTCTTAAATATTGCACCAACAATTATTTCGGAGGGAAAAGCAAGTTAAATTCTCAAAATAGGCTGAAAACAGTAGTATCAGTCGACTTTCCATATATCAGTCGACTCAGTAGTCGACTGCAGTCTGACACAGTCGACTGATAAGCTGTATTTCAGTTATCAGAGACGAATTTCAACAATGCATAAGTAATTGTACGATCGTCAAAAATTCATGAAATTTCATACGTACATTACTTATGACTATCCTTATTTGAGAAAAATATTTTTGAAAAATTTTGGTCTCAAATATGGTGGTTTGATACAAAATCCAAAAGTGATCAAAATATGTATAAGTTTGTATCAACCTTCCTAATCAATTTGATTCCTTTTACATTGAATATATTCATAGACTCCTGAGGAATTTTAAAATGTGTTTGAGTGAATAAGTTTAGGTTTAACCCTCTAGGCTCCCCCTAAACGTTATGTTCCTATTTTCAAACACTTTTAATTCAACCACTCCCCCTTAATCATAATTCTCAAAATTCACAAAAAATTCAAAATTCACACACAAAACTATTCCTTAAAACATGTCAATCCTTTTTCTCCCTTAAGATATAATCTTAAAAAATTTCAAACTCCCCCTTAAGTTTTCAGAATTATAGATTCTTCCAAATCTATTTTCTTATCTAGCTCTCCCTTAAGGTTTGAAATAAACACATATCAAATATATCAATCATCATGATTTTAACAATAAGCAACAATAACTTCATCAATTAATTGTAAGCATAAAAGTACCAAATAGAATACGAACACATTAAGCATGTCAAAGTACCAAGCAACAATACAATCAATTTTTCACAATTCATCATCCTCGCTAGTGTGCTCTGGAGTATAGTGTGCCACTCTGGAGTATGAAACGTTTTGTGCAGTAGATTCATCATCTTTAACACTTCTTCTTGTTGTTCATAAAGATCACTTTGTTTCTTTGCTATGCTCTTGATTTCTTCACGTAGAGCCCCAATCTCTACTAAGACTTTCTTCTCTTGATCTTCAACTTTATTTAGCCCCTCAACATTTCCTATGACTGTGTGATCCCATTCATTTTTCTCTGACCCAGAATGATCTCCTTTCATCCATTGTAGTCCACCATCTTTGTAGATGATTCCAGCAAGCTTCAGATGGCGTGGACCTAACTGATCATCATCTTTTGAAAGACACTTGACAGTCCCAACTGTCGTATCAATACCCTGTGATGCTAGAAATGATGTGATGACATGACAAAATGGCATATAGATCTTGCCATTTATAGGGTCAGAATGATAAAGGATAGAGTGGTAAATGTTGAGTGCTATGTCGATGTCAAGAGGTACCTCTAGAGCAAACATCATAGTCATGTGGGAGATGCTCATCATCGATCTACTCTTAGACATTATGGGAAGAATACAGTCAATAACGATACGATACCAAACATATTGGTCAGCAGAAAGTTTGGTAACATCAAATCTGGTAGATGCGTTTCTAGGACAATTGAAGTAGTAGTCATGGATATTATCAATAGTTTCATGAGCAAAAGATCCATAGATTCCTGTGACTTCGGTTACCTCAGGAAAGCACACAAAAGGATTTGAAGATGGGCATAGACCAAGAAAAGTTCGAATCAAATCAGGTGTAAATTCAATGTTCCTACCAGCAACAGTGGATACAAAATGAGTTTTGCTAAGGTTGGTAGGTCTTAAATTCACATAAAATTCTTTACATAGATCGATATTTATGTTGCTGGCACAGTTTACAAGGTTTTCCAGATGATAGTAAGCAAGACGATCATAAATATGAGGAACGGCAAACTGAAAGAATTGACGATTTATATATCGACAATCAATGATGTGAAATTCAAAGGATTCAAAGATGTGTTGATAGATCATTGAGGGAAACCTTGGAAAGGGGGTTCGTTGAAAATATTCAGGCTCCGGGTATTTTGGTAACTCTTTGGTTTCTTTAGCATTAGTCCTTCTATGGGATTTATAGACCATGAGTTTTTGTCTAAAGATGTGGATATGCAAAGAAGGATGATAATGCGTGATAGGACAAAGTAAAGTTAGTTTTCAAAGAAGATTTACAGAAATATAGTCAAAACAAGTTGATTTCTAAGCTTTACCTCTTCGAGCTTGAGTGATTTTCCATCGAAGTTGACAAATATAGTTGATTTGAGTCAAAAGAAGACCTCCTTTTACTATAGAACTTCTTAGGAACGTGGAGGAAGAAGAAAAATAGCAAACGACGGCGTAGGAATAGGGTTGAAGTTGAATTCAAAAGCTGGTCGCGGTTGCTATTTATAAAAGTCTTCGCTCTTCAGTCGACTGATTTTGAGTTAGTCGACTGATGACAGTCGACTGGTGTAATTACAGTCGACTGTTCTTATATTTCGAACCTCACAGAAAGTTCAGTCGAGTGTTTGTGAGAGTTCAGTCGACTATGATCAGTCGACTCCTGGTCTAGCAGTCGACTGCCCTTGAATTTCAAAACTCACAGAAAGTTCAGTCGAGTGAATTGAGTTGATGAGTCGACTGATCAGTCGACTGATGGAAGTCAGCAGTCGACTGATATTCTGATAATGTTCTTTTCAGATATTTCAGTCGGATTTCAGTAATTCACCAGAAATTCCACAAAATTCAGAAAAATCTGAAATTTTGCGAGAACATTTCTTTCACTGATATCTATCAGAGAAAAATTGTTTCCCATGAAAATTTATCATATTTTTGTAGATTGACACAAACTCCAAAATAGTCTTATTTGAGCAATGTTGAGTATCAATATCATGCATTGTTTTAATTCCACTGGTTTTGTTACTGTCTATCATTGTGATAACATTTGTTGTTTGTTTTCCAATCATTTTAAATATTCAATTATGACTAATGAGCAAGATATCCATGAATTGAATATTTGCTATCCTCATAATTGATCTATTATTAATATTTTGATACTTTTCATGCCATAACAATGTGCCATGAGTACAAGTAAGGCATGAGTATCATCCTAGCATCTCACATAGAGTTCAAGCAAGCCAAAACACAATCAAAGTCAACCTTAATGTTTTGTGAGATATAATTGTTCTTGTATTGGTTCATACCATGCTATAAACACTCATTCAACAAAGCACATTCCTAAACCCCTTCTTAAGGTTGTGAATTCATTTTCGGGTAGTGGTTTAGTGAAAATATCCGCAAGATTTGATTTAGATTCTATATAGCTTAACTCTATGTCTCCTTTTGCTACATGATCTCTTATAAAATGATGTTTTACTTCTATATGTTTAGTTCTAGAGTGATGAACTGGATTTTTGGTTAAATTAATTGTGCTCATGTTGTCACATAGGATTTTTACATTGGTATAGTTTAGCTCATAATCCTTAAGTGTGTGCATCATCCAAAGTAATTGAGCTACACATCCTCCTAGAGCTACATATTCGGCCTCGGTAGTAGATAAAGCTACACATGGTTGCTTTCTACTACACCAACTTACTAAGGAGGATCCAAGAAATTGGCATCCACCACTAGTACTTTTTCTATCTAATTTACATCCTGCATAATCAGAGTCGGTGTATCCTATCAAGTCAAAGTTTTGATTTCTTGGATACCATAAACCAACATTTAATGTTCCTTTGATATATCTTAATATTCTTTTCACTATTGCAAGATGTGATTCTTTAGCACATGATTGATATCTAGCACACATCCCAACCGCAAATAATATATCGGGTCTACTAGCGGTTAAGTATAGAAGACTACCAATCATGCTCCTATAGGTTTTGGAGTCTACTTCCTTCCCTTCTTCATCCTTGTCTAGTTTAACATTTGTTCCCATAGGGGTTGAAATATTTTTAGCATTTTCCATTCAAACTTCTTAATCATTTCTTTAGCATATTTAGTTTGATAAATGTGTGTTCCTTCATTAGTTTGTTTTACTTGCAATCCCAAAAAGAAAGTAAGCTCTCCCACTAAGCTCATCTCAAACTCCATCTCCATATTTTTGATAAACTCATTTAGAAACTCATCATTTGTTGACCCAAAGATAATATCATCTACATAAACTTGGGCAACAAAAATATCATTCTCCTTAGACTTAATAAACAAAGTAGGATCAATGGTTCCTCTTCTAAAGCCTTTAGAAATTAGAAAGGTGGACAACCTTTCATACCAAGCTCTTGGAGCTTGCTTTAAACCATATAAGGCTTTTCTAAGTTTACACACATGATTTGGGTATTCCTTACTCTCAAAACCGGGAGGTTGTTCCACATATACTTCCTCCTTTATATACCCATTTAGGAAAGCCGATTTTACATCCATTTGATGTAATTTGAAACCCATGTACGCGGCATATCCTAAGAGAATTCTAATTGACTCTAACTCTAATCTAGCCACGGGTGCATAAGTCTCATCATAATCTAGTCCTTCCACTTGAGTGAAACCTCTAGCTACAAGTCTTGCTTTATTTCTTGTTACATTTCCTTGTTCATCTAGTTTGTTTCTAAACACCCATTTTGTTGTGACAATAGTCTTATCATTTGGTCTTGGAACTAAGTCCCACACATTGCTTCTTTCAAATTGGTTTAATTCTTCTTGCATTGCGATTATCCAATCATTATCACTTAAAGCTTCATCAATTGTTTTGGGTTCAAATTGTGATATTAGTGCAATTTGGTTTGATTCGTTTCTAAAATGTGATCTTGTCCTAACACCTTGTTCTATATCTCCCACCACTTGGTCAATGGGATGATCTTGATGGTGCCTTAGATTTCTAGGCCTAATAGGTTCATCACATATATTATTGTTGCATTTTAGTTCATTGTCTGAGTCTCCTCTACCTCCCCCTAGATCATTGCTTTCAAGTTCTAAATTTTCAAGTTCTTTTGTTATTTCTTTGGTTTTAGCATGTATATCCTCATCAATTTGAGATTTCCTAGGGTAGGTATTGTTAGTTTCATCAAATTCCACATTTGAGGATTCTTCTATAATTTGAGTTCTTTTATTGTAGATTCTATATCCTCTACTCGTCGATGAGTATCCTACAAGGATTCCTTCATCCGCCTTAGGTTCAAACTTTCTCAATTCATCCTTAGTGTTTAGGATGTAAGCCTTACACCCAAATACCCTAAAGTAGTTCACTTTTGGTATTTTCCCACTCCATAATTCAAAAGATGTTTTTCCTAAAAATCTGTGAATTAATACTCTATTTTGAATATAACAAGCGGTATTAACCGCTTCTGCCCATAAGTAGGTGGGTAAGGAGTAGGCATTTAACATTGTTCTAGCGGCTTCTTGTAGGGCTCTATTTTTCCTCTCAACAACTCCATTTTGTTGAGGAGTCCTAGCACATGAAAATTCATGTTTGTAACCATTTTCTAAACAAAAAAACTCTTGATCACTCCTAATTCGGTTGATTTTGAGTTTCCTTTCATTTTCTACCCTTTTACTAAACCCAACAAATATCTCTAAGGTATCATCCTTATGTTTCATGAAAAACACCCAAGTATATCTAGAATTCATCTACAAAATTTGGAAAACTTGAATTTTCAAACTCTCCACCGTGATCACTCCTAATTCGGTTGATTTTGAGTTTCCTTTCATTTTCTACCCTTTTACTAAACCCAACAAATATCTCTAAGGTATCATCCTTATGTTTCATGAAAAACACCCAAGTATATCTAGAATAGTCATCTACAATTACCAAGCAATATTTACTACCATTCAAAGAAGGTGTACTATGACAATCAAATAAGTCAAGATGCAATAGCTCTAAAGGTAATGTAGTACTAGTTAGATTTTTACCTTTGTGTGATGTTTTAGATTGCTTACCCTCTTGGCATGCATCACACAATTTGTCCTTGATGTACTTGATTTTGGGTAGACCCTTTACAAGTTCCTTGTTTGCCACTTTTGCTAACGTCTTCATGTTGACGTGTCCAAGCCTTTTGTGCCATAGCCATCCTGTTTCTTCTTGTGACACAAGACACTCAATAGAAGAGTTAGTAGCAAATGCCAAATTCACATAATACAGATTTTGTTTCCTATGTCCTTCTAAAATGATGTTGGTCATTCCTATTTTCCTAATCAAACATTTATTAGCATGAAAATCAATTTGATATCCTGAATCACAAAGTTGACTTACACTAAGCAAATTAAAAATCATGCCTTTAACCAATAAAACTCTATGTATGGTTATAGTTGGTGATATTTTAATAGTTCCTTTTCCTATGATTTTTAATGTTTCGTTATTCCCAAAAGACACATTTCCCTTCATGTATTTGATTTTTGTGAATTTACCTACGTCCCCGGTCATGTGGCTTGAACACCCGCTATCCAAAATCCACATGCCTTCATTCTTCTTTTCTTTAACCTACATGATACGAAAAACATCCTTTTTAGGGATCCAGAAGCTAGATTCACTAACATTTGCAAGATATTTTTTAGGTACCCATGCTAGTGTTCCCTTTGTGTTTTGTTTGCATGATTGTGATTGTCTTCCAACAAGAGATATATAAGATACTTCTTTAGGTCTATATCCTAACCCAGCCTTGTTGTAAACTGCCCTTTGACTGTTTAATATCAAATCTAATTTTTGTGATCCAAGGGTGAACTTTTCTAGGCATGTCTTCAATTTTACAATTTCTTCCTTTAGTTTCATGTTTTCTTCACTAAGGGTATCAAAATGACTATGATCACATGCAATAGTGCTAACATTTCTAAGTTCCACCTTTAAGGTCTTGACTCTAGACTTGTACTTATCTAATGAGTTCTTGAGATAATTAATTGTGCGAAAAAGTAATTTTTGTTCACGAATATCCAATACCTCATCCTCACTAGAGGAGGATTCTTCTCCACTTGAAGATGCTGATTCATTTCCATATGCCATTAGAGCCATGTGTCTGGTGATGTGGCATGCTTCTTCTTCATCTGATGATGACTCACTGCTTGAGTCATCCCATTTTGCCTGTGCCACCATCACTTCCTTCTTGCTCTTATCCTTTCTTCTCTTTTCTTTGGAATCGTCTTTCTTCTTTAGATTTGGACAGTTTGGTCTTATATGTCCTTTCCTGTTACACTCATAGCAAGTTACATCAGTACTTAAATCTGAACCTTGATTATTACCTTGAGATGGCGTGAAGGTCTTCTTGAAGTTTCTCTTTGTAAATCTTCTGGATTTTCCCATTACTTTCTTCACATAGTGAACCATCTCCTTTGGTGTCATTTCTTCATCACTGTCTGAGGATTCTTGCTCATATTCTGAAGACTCCTCTTTTTCTTTCTTCTTCTTTTTCTTTTCCTTATCTGCAACCAAAGCCATACCTTTCTCTTGTGTGCCCACATTAGCTTGTTCGTGTAGTTGCAGTTCACAAAATAATTCATCTAATTTGACAGTAGATAGATCCCTAGATACTTTATATGCATCTACCATTGATGCCCATAAAGTGGTTCTTGGGAATGCTTGTAGCACATACCTCACAAGATCACGGTTCTCGATCTTTTCTCCGATGACATGGAGGCCATTTTACAATTTCTTTGAATCTACCATGCATCTGGCTCACAGTTTCATTTGATCTCATTGTGAAGGATTGTAGTTGGCTCACCAGAAGGTCCTTCTTGGCTCGCCTCGATTCGGTCGATCCCTCATTCAGTTCAATGAGTTTTTCCCAGAGTTCTTTAGCCGAATTGAATGGTCCAACTTTGCTCAACTGTTCTTTTGAAAGTCCGCATTGCAAGGTTGTTGTTGCTTTAGCATTTGCTTGTGCCTTCTTGCACATATCTTTCGTCCAATCTTTCGTGGGGATTTCTTTTCCCGCAGTATCCTTGGGTATCTCGAACCCATCTACAATACTAAACCAGTTTTCAATATCATTCATTAAATAGTATTCCATTCTACCTTTCCAGTAGGCGAAATCGTTTCCATCGAAGTATGGTGGTCGTGCGGTGCTGTAACCCTCTTGAAATGCCATTTGTTGCTCCGGTTGATGGTTAGATCCTCCGAAACGGAACCTTGCTCTGATACCACTTGTTAGGATCGGTTGAATAGCTAGAGGGGGGGTGAATAGCGTTTCTCGATTTTTCTTGATCTTTCTCTGCACAGAGATTAGCGGAAGCAAAAATATAAAAGAGAAAGACAGAGATCAACGCTAACCCGGTTTATTTTACTTGGTATCCACCTCCGCAGAGGTGACTAATCCAAGGATCCACACGCACGCACACACCCGATGCACTATGAATCTTCTCCTTCTCGAAAACTCGAAGGCGGAGAAACCTTTACACCTTTTTAGATCTCCTCAAAATGATATGAAATATTGTCTAGGAGGAGAGGAATAAAGCAGAGATCTGAGCACAAAAACGCTCACAAAAGAAGCACAAAAGAATGAAAGAATGGCGAAGAAGATGAGTTGTTCTCGTGCAGGCTTCTTTTATAATCTCTGCAACATCAGTCGACTGCTGGCAGGGCCAGTCGACTGATGCCTTCAATCGGCAACAAAATCTTGCATTAAATGCCATTAAATGCTTGCCAATTTTCTGCAACGTTCAAATCACAGTCGACTGTCCAAGACCAGTCGACTGGCGACAGTCGACTATCCATAATCCCAGTCGACTTCCCAGTCGACTCCTGTCTTCCTCTGGCTCGACTGATCTTTCTGTGTGCGTCTGATTTATGAGCAGTCGACTGCTGGCAGGGCCAGTCGACTGGTGAAGCTGAAAAATCACATTTCAGCTTCTCTTGACCTAGACCTCGGCCTTCAAACACCTCCCATAGCCTCATGCCTCCCTGCACTAGCCTGAGATGCTTCCATCAGCTTCGTCATGTCAAGTCCTTGCCAAGACCACCCTTGGACTTCTCCTTGCCAAGACTACCCACTTGGACTTTTGCTTGCCAAGACTACCCACTTGGACTTTTGCTTGCCAAGACTTACCCACTTGGACTTTTGCTTGCCAAGACTTCCCACTTGGACTTGCCAAGACTACCCACTTGGACTTTTGCTTTGCCAAGACTACCCACTTGGACTTTTGCTTTGCCAAGACTACCCACTTGGACTTTTCTTTGCCAAGACTACCCACTTGGACTTTTCTTTGCCAAGACTACCCACTTGGACTTTTCTTTTGCCAAGACTACGCTTGGACTTTCCTGCAAACTTGCATCACACATGTTAGATCAATAAGAATTGCCTAACTTTAAACATGGTTTAGCCAAACATTGAAACTCAATGCACTTGGGGCAACTATTGCACCAACACATGTCATGGCCGAATGGTCCCTAGGCACGCAACATGAAGTGGATGAACTTTTAACATGTTAACCCATCCCCTAGCATACAATTGTTATCAAATTTAATACACGACTTAAGTTCCTCAAGGCTTCTTTTATAACCGACACATATCATAACATGGAATCCTAAATTTATTCTCATAGTAACAATAAGTCTACTAACACATAATCGTAGTTCTTTATCAAACATAGCATGCTCAACATCAATTTGAAACCTTAAACACATGGTGGCCGAACCTTGAAAAAGGTATAACATGGAGTTCTAAATTTTATTTCATGGTGACCTTAAGTCTACTAGTACATCATCATAGATCCTTAACAAATATGGCATACTCGACATTAGATGTTTATAAATCTTACAACATATCACCATGGCCGAAACTCATATAAAGAAATTCATGTATTAGATTTAACCATGAAACCTCTAAATGATCTTAAGAGTTTATTATCACAAGCATGGCATGAATGAGCTTTGAAATTCAACCTAGGTTCCTTTTTTTTTTCTCCATGGCCGAACCCTAGGTTTCCCTTGGTTGGCCGTAATTCTAATCTAGGAAATCCTAGGACATGTTAGCCAAATGAATGTAGAGCATGTAGATTCATGGATTAGGCACAAGAGAGAAACTATCATGCCTTAGCCAAAAACATTAAGAAGGAAAGTTCCATCAAGATTTAAACACAACTAGGCATAGCATGACGAAGAAACCATGAAACCACATCATTCAACAATCATGTTGCAGGGGAGAGGAACTTACCTTGTTCTATGAACCTTTACCCGAGAGAGAAAAGAAAGAGAAGTAGCCCTTGAAATCCCTTAGCCTTCTCTTGGGATCCCCTTAGAGTTCTAGAAAACCCTTTTCTTATTGCTCCTCACTCTTGGCTCGGTGAAGGAGTCTTCCTCCCCTTGAAGCTCTCGGCCACCCAAGGAAATTCCTTGCTCCTCTTCCTTGGTTCGGTGAAGACAAGCCCCCTTCACCCCCTTGTAGGTTTCGGCCACCAAGGAAGAAGAAGAGGGGAGAAGCTTTCGGTGGAGAGGAGAGGGAGGAAATTTTCGGTGGAGGAGGAGAGGAGAGGCTTGAGAAGATTTTCGGTGAGGGAGAGGAGAGGCTAGTGAGTTTCGGCCAAGGGGGAAAAGGAGAGAACAAGCAAGGGGGAAAGTGTTTTATAGGGCTAAAGGGGAGAGGGAATGGGAGTAGTGGGAGGTAGTGGGAATAACTACCTAGTAACTACTCCCTCCAAAACTTCTCCCTATGATTTCCTAGTCCCTAACCTTTAACTAAATGGTTCCCCATCCTTCTCTCATTAAATCATTCCATCTCCTTTGGTTAATCTTGGCTTGCTTCATGTTGGAGGTCTAAGGATCAATTCCTAGCACCTCCACATATATATATTATTTTTTTTTCTTTCTTTTCCCTTCTCTTTATTGCCAAGTCTTTAACCCATCATGCTCCTTATTCGGGCATGGTTAATCCTTATTTTTATATTAAACTATCCCTTATAAGGGTAGCCCTTAACAAGACCTTTAAACCATAGGGTCATTAGGGAAATTAGCCTACTTATGGTCCCTTAAAGCTAAGGGTCATCTTGTCATCAAGGGCCATTTAGGAAATATTCTAAACCCCTTTTTCAAACAATCATCCATTATTTTCCAGAATTATAGAAGGAAATTTACGGGTATTACAGGGTAAGAAACCCAGTATTTTAATGGATATGGTTTAATGGATAACCCGTTAAGAAACCCTATAACCACCCAAACCCGGTTCTGTTTATCCCAAAATCGCGACTTCTTCGGTTCTTCTTCCCGACTCCCGATCGCGCCAATCTTGTTTCCCCTGCTCCACATCGCGGCTGAACGGGCTTGATCGCGGCGAACGGCTTCGCGGTGAACCCATCTTCGCCGTGATCTTCGCCGTTTCCTTCCTCCTCTGCTCCTCATCTTCGCCCGACTTCGCCCGACCGACGTGTTTCCTTCCTCCTCATCTTCGCCCGAGTCCCGACGCCGCCGCCGCCTCTCTTTTGCTTTCCTCGCGCCGTCTTCCTCACCATCTACGACGTTTCGCAGAGCAGGTAAATAGGTAATTCTGCTCTTTTTCCCCTGAAATTTCTTGCCCTAAAGTAATTTGTGTTGCTAGGGTTTCGGTTATTTCTTAATTATTTTTTTGCAATCTCAAGAAAGACTTCGATTTCGTTGCTAGAAGAAAATTTCTTACTCCAGTAGTCAAGTTGGCTCTTCGATTTGGGCATTGAGTTTGTGAATACCTCACAAAATTGGAACTTTAACACTGATTGAGAGAGATAGCGAGAGAAAGAGATGAAAATAGTGGTAAAGGGACAGGTCGGGCGAGTATTTGCTCAAACGATCCTAAACCTGCAAGAACACACATATCCTCTTATTTTTAGTGATATTTGATCATTTTTTTTAATGTTCAAACCAGCTCAACACATTCTTCTCTCATTTAACAGTTTAGCTGCTTTCAGAATTGTCTCTCAAATAAGGAGGGATTTAATTTAATACTGATTGATTCAGATTAGGTTGATTTCAATTAAAGTAATACCTAATCTTACTTTCATCTTAATTATTTCTTTATGTAGATTATGGAGAGGTTTTTTAAACCTAAACGTTTTCGTAACGAGGATTCTTCCAATGATCCTAATATTAGTGAAGCTGTGGAAAATCAATCTCATGTCGAATTAGATTTAAATGATATTGTTAGTGATCCAGGATTACGAAAGCCAATTGAAGAATTTGATATTTCTATTCGAGATCAAGTCCGAAGAGAGTACTTGACTAGGGGCCCTTGTCAACCAATTGGGCATGTGTATCCAAAAAGAACTTTTGGTAATCAAGAAAGAAGTTTCCAAGAAAGTTGGTATAAAATATATACATGGTTAGAATATAGCATATCAAAAGATGCAGCATTTTGCTTATGGTGTTATCTTTTTAAACCAACAAATAAAGGAGGTCGATATAAAGAGGATGTCTTTATAAAAACAGGATTCATGAATTGGAAAAATGCATTAGAAAGATTTAATTTGCATATTGGTGTTGTGGATAGTTGTCATAATCATGCTAGAATACAGTTTGAATCTTTTCAAGATCAAAGACATGGTATTTCAAATATATTACGAGCACATGGGCGAGATATGGAGGTTTCTTATCGTACCCGTTTAACAGCAATGTTAGATGTTACGCGATTTCTTTTGAAGCAGGGGCTATCTTTCCGTGGACATGATGAGTCAAGTAGTTCTTTAAATAGAGGAAACTTTCTTGAATTGCTTCAATGGTACAGTCAACGAAATGAAGAAGTTTCCAAGGTTATTAATCAAAATGCTCCTGGAAACAATCAAATGATTTCTCCAGCAATTCAAAAAGATCTTACACACGCTTGTGCCTCTGAGATCACAGTTTCCATAATTGAAGATATTGGAAATAATGTTTTCTCCTTAATGGTTGATGAGTCTCGAGACATTTCAGTGAAGGAGCAAATGGGAGTTGTTTTGAGATATGTGAACAAAAGAGGACAAGTGATTGAGCGATTCCTTGCAATTGTACATGTATCTGACACTAGTTCTCGTTCTTTGAAGGATGCTATTGATGCTTTATTTGTGAAACATGGATTATCATTATCCAGGTTAAGAGGTCAAGGATATGATGGAGCTTCAAATATGCGGGGTGAATTCAATGGGTTGAAATCTCTCATTTTGCAAGAAAATCCATATGCAAGATATATTCATTGTTTTTCTCACCAATTGCAATTAGTTATTGTTGCTGTTGCCAAGAGTAATATCAATGTGAGTGATTTTTTTAACTATGTCTCTATGATTGTGAATACGACTGGAGCATCATGTAAAAGGAGAGATCAACTTAGGCAAATTGAACATGATAGAATTGTTGCAATGTTAGAGGGTGGAGAGATTAGTACTGGCAGTGGTGAAAATCAAGAAACTAATTTAGCAAGGCCAGGAGATACTCGTTGGGGATCTCACTATTTGACATTGGTTCGTCTATTATCTATGTGGCCTTCAGTGATACAAGTTATGGAGAATATTTGTGATGATTCTAGTTCTTTTGATAGTAGAGGGGTTGCCAAAAGTTTGATTCAGAAAATGGAGAATTATGAGTTTGTTTTCATATTGCACTTGATGAAGATGATATTGGGAATGACACATGAATTGTCACTTGTCTTGCAACAAAAAGATCAAAATATTGTCCAAGCCATAAGTTTGATTGAAAGTGTGAAAGATCAATTTCAAATATTTAGGGAAGAAGGATGGTCTACAATTATGGATAAAGTCAATACATTTTGTGAGTTGAATGAGATCCCAGTGTTGGATATGAATGATAATTGTTTGATTGGTGGTCGTAGCAGGCGCAGAAAGCAAATTATCACCAATTTGCATTATTATCGTGTGGAGATTTTCTATCAGGTATTATTTCTAAAAATTTTACATTATTATATTCGCTAATAAGATTTTCTTTACTGATTAATTATTATTGTTGCAAATTATAATGTTAGGTTGTTGATTCAGTTATACAAGAGATGAATACTCGCTTTTCCGAAGTTGGCACAGAATTGCTTAGGTGTATGACATGTCTTCATCCAAGAAATTCTTTTTCTGAATTCAATGTTCAGAAACTAGTTCGACTTTGTGATTTATATCCTGAGGATTTCTCAACTAATGATTGTATAGTTATTGAACAACAACTTCAGAATTTCATTCATAATATACGACGAGATTCAAATTTTTCTGAAATTAAAGATTTGGGAAGTCTTGCTCAGAAAATGGTTGAAACTCTAAAAAATCAAGCTTATCCATTGGTTTATCGTCTGATTGAGATGACATTAGTTCTACCAGTTGCGACTGCTTCCGTTGAAAGAGTATTTTCTGCAATGAAGACGATAAAGACTGATTTACGCAATAGAATGGGAGACGAGTGGATGAATGACAGTCTAGTCGTATACATCGAGAAGGATATCTTTTCAACAATTGAAAATGAGCAAATATTGCAACGTTTTCAAAAGATGAAAAGTCGCAGGATGCAATTGCCTCCTCTTTCTTATCCGAAGACCACAACTCCACAAGGTCCATAGACCACACCCAACACTAATATGCTGTCTTGGTATGTTCTTTTGCTATTCTGTATATGATTGCTTTTGCTATTCTGTATATGATTGCTTTTGCTGTATATGATTGCTTTTGCTTTTCGCAGGATGCAATGAAGTCGCAGGATGTAAATGGTGTTTTTGCTATTCTGTAAATGGGTATGTGGATTCCTTTTTAGTGGTTTGATTTGCTGTTATGATGTTTTTGACTTTGTAAGCTGTGTATGTGTTTTTTTATTATATTTCTGATATAAATTGATGGTTTATCAGCCCTATGTCTAAGGGTTTTGATGTGTATTTGGACAGGGACATTATGTATACCTCTTATACCCCCAATTTACTGGGGAGATTCTGTCCGTTTTGATATTAGGAGAGGATAAGAGATAGTTGGCTAAGTGATCTGCATTTTGAGTGATATGTATTTTTGGATTTTCGGATCAGGATCTTTTCCTCCCGCACATTTACTTTTTAAAAAAAATTATTGATTCCTCTATACTGTACATTGTAAAAAAAATTTATTAGCCCTCGTCAAAAATTATTTCTGGATCCGCCCCTTATGCCCACGTGGGGCATGTGTGGTGGTACATGGGGGATCATGGGTTATCCCATGATCCCACTAGTTATTACCCATGATCTCCACATACTTAGTCCTCCCCTTCCCCTATAAATACTTGTGAGAAGTATTGTAGGGCATTGCATTGAGAATGCAGTGAGAAGAGGCTAGAGGGTTGCGACATTTGGCTAGAGGGTTGCGACGTTGTGAAGCCGCGGTGATAGTTCGAGTTCTTGTGACTATCATTCCGACTGCGAGTTGTTGGAGTTCGAAGTTCGTATTCCAAAAATTTCCGGAATCAAACGACAAGAGGTATACTTCTTTTAAAATTCCGCAAATACATATATGTTCGTTTGATTCCAACATTGGTATCAGAGCCAGGTTGGTTTTGTCGTCATTGATCTTACAATCAATGAGTAAAAGAGTGCTCGGTCGAGTTCTCGAATGCGCTCGTCGCGATGCTTAGCAGACCGAGGTGCTCGGCACAAGCCGAGCGGTCGACGGTGACGGCGACAAGTCTGAGTGGTCGACAGTGCTCAGTATAAGTCGATACGGTACAAGTCGAGCGGTCGACAGTGCACGGTACAAGCCGAGCGGTCGGCAGTGCTCGGTACAAGTCGAGCGGCCGGCAGTGCTCGGTACAAGTCGAGCGATCCGCAATACTCGAGAGATCGAGTGAAAGGTGCTCGGGAGGGCGGTTACCGAGTTGTGCTCGGGACGCGCTGAGGCGTTCAGGCTCTCGGGATGCACTCGGGTGCTAGGCTCTCGGGATGTGTCGGGTGTTAAGTGCTCGGTCGAGGCGCTCGGGAAATCGATGTGCGAGTCAGCCGTCGGCACAAGGCGAGTTAGCCTCGGTGCTTGGCACAAACAAAGATGCTCGGTCGAGGTGCGCGTTTCACTCGGGAATATTCCTGAGTTGCACGGGTACTCGGGAAGAGCCAAGGGACTTGTACTCGGGCGAGTCACGGTGCTTGAGTGCTGAGTGCTCGCACATAGGTCTGCATGAGTAGTATTCGACACAAGTCACACTCGGTGAAAAACTCGAGTGGTTTGGAACTGACATTGGCTAAGAGTGGGAGTATCCACTCGACACAAGTTCGACAATGTGCTCAGTGTCTCTGAGTGTCATAAGCCGAGTGTCTCGGGGAAGACGATGAGGTCTTACTCCGAGGAGTGTGGTGGTAAATGGACTCTAATGGTGGTGCATAGACTTACCGAGAGTTTTATGTGAAAAGTGACTTCTTGTGTATTGCATCTTGATTTGAATGATGAGATGCAATTCCGGATTGTGGTGTATGGTGTCCGTCGATTCATATGCTCATTCGGATTTGTAATCGAGTCTTTTGGATTTTGATGATTCATAGTGTACACAAGGTAGAGATATTAAGGCATCATAGGTCACTAATGTCTCTCTATTCTATGTGACAGAGAAAAATGGCTGCAACGAAGACTGTCATATTGGATCTCGTGAAGGGAGACAAGCTGAACGGTGACAACTATGATATTTGGCACCGGAAGGTTCAGTTTATTTTCGAGGAACAAGAACTCGGGGAGGTTCTTCAGCACGAGATGGTAGACCCCGGGGAGGGTACCACAGTACAAGCGAGACGGGATCAGGAGGTATATCGTGCTTGGAAAAAGAAGGATGGCCAAGCTAGGGTAATTCTTCTTAGCAGCATGCATGATGAGCTAATCCCGATTTATGAATTGTATCCTACTGCTAAGTCGGTCTGGAATGCTCTAAAAGAGCGATATGGCACCCCTTCAGCCCCTAAGTTGAGGATGTTGACTTATAAGTTCATAACTTATAAGAAGAGGTCCGATCATACTATGAAGCAGCATTTAATGCATATGTCGAGTATGATTGCCTCTCTGAAAAATATGGGGGAGTCAATGTCTAATGAGCTTCAGGTGCTGGGTGTGATCCAGTCTTTGCCTGACTCCTGGGATATAGTCAAGACCTATCTCACACACACTGAGAGTATTCGTACTTTCATGGATGTGAGTAGGCATTGTGAGCTCGAGGAGGAGCGCCAGGAGGTGACCAAGTCTGCTTCAGGTCATGCTTACTTTGCGGAGTCGAGTAAGGGCTCTCGGGGAACAAAGCGCAAGTGGCGCAAGCATGAGAAGAAGACCAAAGGTCGTAGCAACAAGAAACCTTTTGTGAAGACCTATGAACAAGGACAGAAACACAAGAAGAAGGAGCTCGATAAGAGCAATGTCCGATGCTACGTATGTGGTAAGCTGGGGCATTTCGCACGCGAGTGTCGTGAGCGAAAGGTAAATCCTTCTTCTTTACATGGCTTGAGTTATGTGTCATCTAGTGTGATGCTCACTAACTCTTCTCCTTTGTGGATTGTAGACTCAGGAGCCACAGACCATGTAGCTCGTGATAGGAGTGCATTTGTGGAATTTCGCCGTCTTAGTCCCCAAACGAGAAGGTTATATGTGGGAAACGGAGCATTTGTGGAGGTGAGAGGAATTGACACTTGCAAGCTGCTGCTGCAAAGTAACCAAGTCTTGTATCTCCATGATGTGTTATATGCTCCGGAGATTAGGCGAAATCTTATTTCTGTTCGTTGTTTAGATCAGTTAGGATACAATGTGCTATTTGGAAACTCTAAAGTTTCCATCTCGTATGACAGTTCTTTTATTTGTTCCGGTCTAGTCCATGAGGGACTTTATGTACTAAACTTGGTTTCATTTCATGACTTTTATCCTGCTTCTCCTATTGCTTTTGCATCTGATAGTGTAGTGGATGATGTGAAAATATGGCATAGTAGACTTGGCCACATAGGGCAAGAGAGAATGGGTCGGTTAGCATCTAGTAGTCTGTTAGGCTCGCTAACCAAAGTCGAGTTGCCCTTGTGTGAGTTTTGTCTGGCAGGCAAAACTACGAGAAAACCATTTGGTAAAGCAATGAGAGCTGGGACTCCATTACAGTTGGTTCATTCCGACATTTGCGGACCCATGAATGTGAGAGCCCGAAACGGAGCCGCGTATTTCATTACGTTTATAGACGATTACACACGTTTCGGTTACGTCTACCTGATCTCGCACAAGTCTGAGGCACTAGAGTGTTTCAGGAGGTTTATTAGCGAGGTTGAAAATCAGCTAGACTTGAGGGTGAAAACTCTCAGAACCGATCGTGGGCGTGAGTATTTGTCTGAGCAGTTTAAAGAGCTTTGTTTCGAAAAAGGCATTACTAGACAGCTGACTATTCCTGCTACTCCGCAGCAGAACGGAGTTGCCGAGAGAAGGAATAGGACTTTATTGGAAATGGTGAGGTCTATGATGGCGCAGGCCAATTTACCAATCTCCCATTGGGGAGATGCATTATTGACTGCAACCTACGTCCTCAATCGTGTTCCAACGAAGTCCGTAGTCAACACCCCATATGAACTTTGGACAGGGAGACAACCTGTCCTTAGTCATTTGAAGTCATGGGGTTGTGCTGCGTATGTTAATGATTCCTCGCACAAATACGGCAAGTTAGGCCCGCGAGGAAAGAAGTGTATCTTCATTAGATACTCTGAACACTCCAAAGGATATGTGTTCTTAGGAGAACATACGGACGGGACTGTAACTGAGATTGAATCTCGTGATGCCATATTTCTCGAGAATGATTTTCCTAAGAGAGGAGAAATTGATCGAGATAACACCTTCTATGAGATGGCTGAGCTTAATGGCTCAGCTGAACCCAGTGGCGGGATTCAAGATCATATTATGGATCTTGGTCCTAGTGGGAGTGGTCCATCTGAAGGTGTGGGGGCTCTCTCTCCTCGCAGGAGTAGTCGGGGAAATGTACCTCGTCGTCGTTTCCCAATTGAGGATGAGATTCTCATGGTGACTCCGGAGGATGATGAAGAACCAAGGACCTTCATGGAGGCCCTTGAAGGTTCAGCAAAGAACCAATGGTTAAAGGCCATGCAGGAGGAAATGGAATCAATGAAAATCAACAAGGTCTGGGACCTAGTTGATTTACCTGAGGATAGAAAGGCCATTGGGAACAAGTGGGTTCTCAAAATCAAGCGGAAAGCTGATGGATCGATCGAGAGATATAAGGCTCGTTTGGTAGCCAAGGGTTACACACAAACAAAGGGCATTGACTATGAGGAGACTTTCTCTCCTGTAGTCAAATTTACTTCGATCCGTTTAGTTTTGGCGATTGTCGCGAGTATGGATCTAGAGTTACACCAGATGGACGTAAAAACCGCTTTCCTTAATGGAAATTTGGATGAGGAGATCTACATGGAACAACCTCCTGGATTTGTTCTAGTAGGTCAAGAAGATAAGGTTTGTCGACTTCGGAAGTCGATATATGGCCTAAAGCAATCATCTAGGCGGTGGTACCTAAGATTTCATGAGGAGGTGATATCTTATGGTTTTACAATGGTTGAGGAAGATCATTGCGTCTATCTCATAAGGTCAGATAACTCTTTTGTGATTCTGTCGTTATATGTGGATGATATAATGTTGGCTGGGAACAACATCGAGTATTTAATAACCATTAAAAGATGGTTGTCATCTACTTTCGACATGAAAGACATGGGTGAAGCTGAGTTCATCCTCGGAGTACAAATCCAGAGGGATCGATCGAGAAAGATGTTGGCTCTTTCACAAGAGACCTACATTAAGAAAGTTCTCGAGCGTTTTGGGATGAGTGAATGTAATCGCTAAAGGTGAAAGCTTAAGCTTGGAAATGTGTCCTAAAACTCAGGAAGAAATAAGGGAAATGAGAAAAGTACCTTATTCTAGTGCAGTTGGAAGTCTGATGTATACAATGTTGTGAAGAAACTATGTGCCAACTACAACTTAATTAAGTAATATTTTCTTGAAACAAAATTAAAGGATAATTAAAAATGTCCAAATTTTATTTTATCAAATCTCACTAATAAATATAGCAAAAAGTTTTGGGAATCTTGCATGTCCACACAAATGAGAATATATGTCAAATAAAGAAAACATTCCTAATATTTTATCAAATTTAATTAATCATGTGTAGGACAATTATGTCTTCTACTACCTAAACTTGTGAAAATGACATGAAGAAGGAGACATCATCGATCCATATGCAACTCAAAACAATTAATACAATTTATATGTTTCAAATTATTTGCCCATGGGGCTGATTATTTAAGTATTCACGATTTGAATGTCAGATACAATATATTTAGAGCTATCAATTTGGGTTAGACTTATCGAATTGACCTATCTCGTCAAATAATTTAAGTGAATTGGATTGAAATTTTATCAATCCATTTTAAGGTGGATTTAGATGGATCGACCCGTCTAGGCCCACGACCAGCATGGGTTGACCTGCGACCCGCGTGGATTGATCCGCGGGTTGAGAAAATTTATTTATTTTCTTCAAAATATAAATTTAAAGGAGAAAATTTAATGAATAAGTGGACTTGACCCGTCTAAATCGCAATCCAAACTTAAAATTTTTAACTGGACCTGTTTAAACTACAATCTAAATTTAATATTTTTAATATTTTTTATTTGTTGATTGACTCATGAGTTGACCCGCCTAACTTATAACTCGCCTTAAATTTGATTGGGTTGAAAATTTTTCAACCCGTCAAGTTGGTGGGCCAACCCACTCCGCCCCGCCTAGGGGTGAGCAAAAATTTGGTTAAACCGAATAAACCGAATCGAATTTTTAATTCGGTTCGGTTATTTCGGAAGTTCGGTTTTTTTAAAAAAAATCGGTTAATTCAGTTCGGTTTCAATTTTAAATTTTCTTATTCGGTTAAACCGAATAAACTGAATTAATTAAATTAAAAAAATAATTTATAAATTTTAAGTAAATAAATATATAAATCTATAATTTATTAGTAAAAATTTTATAATATTTAAAAAAAAATCGGTTAATTCGGTTAATTCTGTCGAAAACCGAATTAACTGATAAAATATCGGTTCGGTTTGTTCGATTTTTCTTGAGAAATTCGGTTGGTTCGATTGATTCGAAAAAAATCGATTTATTCGATTTTCGATTTATTCGATTCAGTTCGATTTAGTTTTAATTGAATATTCACCTCTAATCCATCCCACTATATGTTAGTCTGTTTGACAATTTTAAATATACTGTAAGATATTTTTTTTAATAGGATGATAAATTTAAGAGGTTAGTTGTTGAGTGAAGAGCCTTGTGTATTTTTGAATTTATCTGATAAATAATTTATGCGATTAAATTGTCCATCTTCAAAATTAATGGAATCATAAGAATTTAATGTCCAGATTAAAAAAATATATTTGAGAAATTTACAAGTGTGCCAAATACCAAATAGACTTGTCTTATTCAATGAAATGACTTTTTACTAAACATTTTAGGTCAAAAAGTATGGCGATTTAGTTCTTTTTAAAAAAAATGTCCTTTTTTGAAAAAGGAAATAAAGCACTTTTGGCTTGTGGCAATATCTTTTCCACTCAATTATTAAAGCATTTGAGGGTATTTAAAGGTAATAAAGATAAAATAATTGGATGTCTTTATCACTTTTATATCTCAAATGATACCTCACGATTTCATTATATATAAATGAATATTATATTATTTGCAGGCATTGTTCAAGGAATTGAAAAAAAATACCTCTTTAAAATGATTTTATTCAACACCAATTAATCAAAATGTTTTTTTATATTTATAAAATTTTCCTTTTAAAAAAATAAAAAAAGCTCTTTATTCCCGATACTATTACCATAATATCTCATTTAGAAAAAAAAAATATTAAAAGAACAAACTATTATATTTTTACATTTAAAATATCATTATCTTAGTATTATTATTGTAGTTATGATTATAACTCATGATTGTTAAATGAGATAATTTTGATTAAATTGTTTTATATTATAATAATAATTATTATAACTTTTATAAGTTATTTTTTTATAGATAAATATTTTTATATTAATCAAAAAGAGATATACAATATTCGTTTTGAACATAAATATTTAAAGTTTTATACATATATATATATGAATTTTTTTTATAAGGACATGTTAGATTCGTCCTCTCACTTTCAATAATAGCTTTGTTTTGAGTTATTCATGTATAATATTGAATCATACATGTCATAGTAGCTAGGTATCTCGCTCTCTTCAAAATTCGAGTGCCTCGGTATTACTACTCGAAGACACTGAACATTCACTTGTAGGTATCTCTTATCGCATGTGAAGTCAATTTCTGATCATTCTTCATAACAAGTATGTAATGAAACGCTTGAAGAGTAGGTAATCCTCCTCTACACTAGTGTAAAAAAGGACAATTCTTATTCTTTACAAATGACAAGCGGTCTTTAGTGGTTAGCCGCCCATGAGCTAGCAACCAAATCGTGAAGGAATGACTAGATTGGACATACGATTTTCATACAACGTTGATCCATAGTTGTTTGGTCTTTATCCTCTTGAAGTACTCATAAAAATATCCTCAAAAGATAGACAATCAGAATCTTTTTAAAACTGAAATGGATATTTCAGAATAATATCTTAAACGAATATTAACAATTTTACAAAAGATGGTCTATATCTACGAGCACATATATGCACATACATCAATCCTAATTTTCCTAAATCATTAAACTCCTTCCTCACGTAAAATTCTAACTTGAGCGTTGGAGTAAATTGTCGGGACTCACCCTGCACGATTCTAACTCTCTTTTTAAGTGTTTTTTAGGTTTCTTCATCTCTCTGGGTGACTATCTTCGAGGAGCGTGCACGTCAGTGGTTTATTAGTCGGTTGCTTGATCATTCACGGTATTTTGGTTAGAATAAATTTTATAACTACATACTTATAATAGTTATAATCATAATTGTTATAATAATATCTAAGTAGTTTTGATTAAGTTGAAATTTAATAAAGTTTGAGTAATATTGATATAAAATATGTTTTAATATAATAAAATTTTAAAGAATAGGATTTTTTTAATTATTATTATTTTTTAAATTAAACAACTACAAGTAGAGCCGTCAGTTTGGGTTAGGGTCGTCTGGTTGATTCAGCCTGTCAAATAATTTAAGTAGATTGGATTGAAATTTTATCAATCTATTTTAAGGGGATTCAGGGGTCGACCCTCCTAGGCCTGCGACCCACGTAGGTTAGCTTGTGGCAAACTTAGATGGGTCTGCATGCAAGTTGAGAATTTTTTTTTTCAAAATTTAAATTAAAATAAAAAACTTAATAGATTAATGGATTTGATCCGTCTAAATCGTAATCTAAATTTAAAATTTTCAATTTGATCTATTTAAATTTAAAATTTTTAAAATTTTTTACATATTCTTTTTTTTTTTTTACAGATCTATGTGTTAGCCTGTCTAACTTGTAATCCATTTTGAATTAGAAATTTCTCAACTTACTAAATTGATGGATCAATCCGTCTTATCCGATCATATCATAAATTTATGATGGATTGATCTATCGGATTAATTCGTTTAACCGCTCTAGGCTCAAGGAGGTGTCCTATTGATTGTTGATCCCCGTGTTATGTTAGCTAATAGCAATAATTGCCCATGGAAATCTTTTGCTTGCCATGAAAATAGGAAGAACATTTGTGTGTTAAGAAACTAAAACAAGGAGGTGCGGGCCCCCACTTAAGTAGGACAAAAGATTTAGAAAATCTTTTATTATTATTATTATTCCCTTATTCATCATTATCCATTTCAAGCTCAACATAAATTATTTTTAAATCGCCACGTTTTTTGTTTGTTTATGGGATTGACATGAAAACGTGGCTTCCTATCTTTGCCCCAAGATTGAGGTTACGTGACAAAAGGCAAATTTTCATTCAAATTCGATTTTTTCTTCTTAAAAATCTTATTTATTTTTTGTTCATAAAATAATAAGATAGCAACAAAAATCTTATATGATGGCTAACCTTTTGTTTCGTTCATTTAAATCCTATTAAATAGTGGGACCAAAATGAGAAATGAGAAAAAGCTAAAACAAAGTTGAAAATGAAAATAGTGAAATTATAAAGGGGCAAAGATCCAAAAAACCTACTCTATCCGATTCCCCTCGTTTTACACGTGATTTAAAATATATACTAAAATTTTGTTTCTTTCATTTGAATTCTATTAAATAATGGGGCCAAAATGAGAAATGAGAAATGAGAAAAAAAAATAAAACAAGAGTCAAAATGAAAATAGTGAAATTATAAAGGGGTAAACATCCAAAAAGCCTACTCTATCGAATTCCCTTCGTTTTACAGGTGATTTTATTACTAAAGTATCAAAATAAACTCCCTTCGTATTTCACAACAATCATTAAAAAAAATCTCATTTTAATTTTTTATAAAATTTTTTTTATCAGCTGTTCTTTAATATTATTTGTATTATTTGTTGGATATTTTATGTGGACAAGCATAATTAACATGTTGTTATTGGGCTTAGCTATAATGGGTAGGCTTGGCCCATTAAATCTTAACAGAGGCCCCTTCTCCTAACCTTAAATATTGTTGTCGCCCCATTGAGACTACGATGCAAAATTTGATTGAGGTCATAGGAGAAGTTCTCTCTGCGATTTTCTCTGTCTTTTGGTTTTCTTACAGGAAGGAAAAATGAATTCCTCGACATCTTCCACTCCAGGTATTTCTAACATCTAATCTTCTTTATAGTAATTTTTTGTATCATAAATTAGATGTTGGAGATTTTTCATCAAATATGAATTAGATGTTGGAGATTTTTCATCAAATGGTATCAGAGCCAAGTTTATCTTGATTCTTGGCCGAATACTCCTGTTAGCATTTTTTTTTCCTTCTTACAAATTATGTTTGAAGAAGGAAAAATGATAAATCCTTGTTTATCAAACGAAGATAACATAGTTCTGTTGACGCTCCTAAAATCCCTAAAAATCCCGATCAAGTTCTCCTAAAATCCCTAAATTTCTGTAAGTTCTGTTGAAGCCGCTGAACATCGCTTCCGATCCAGACACTGTTGAAGTCTGTTGCCGTCGGTGACGGATCTGGCGTCGGCTGGCGAAGCCGTGGCAGGTATTTTTTCTAATGTTTAATTTCGTATATTGTGTTTTTCTCATTTGTCAGATTATGAATTGAGTATTGTAGATCTTTGTTTTCATCAATTGGTATCAGAGCCAGGTTTATCAATTCTAATATGACAATGAGTTTTTCCTTCTTCAATCAATCCTTTTCCTTAAATTTATTTTGTGATTTGTGAAACTGAGGCTACCTTGTACCGCCCCTTTCGTGATTTATTGGCTTGATTTCTCACCTCGAGGTCGATCGGTGTTTACGCTGTTATGGTCGAGTTAGGATTTACGAATCATGTGTTTCTGGGTATTCGGATTTAACCCTTTACTGTTTCGATCTATTTGTAATGGTCGGTAGCTCCACCTCCGCGATCATGCGATTTGTTGCCGATCTTTTGTTTCGCATGTTAAACTGAGGGTTTTGCATCTCTTCGGGTGTGTTTGGAATACTTGGTGGTCAGTAGTTGTGTGTGGATGTCTATGTTTGTTGAGAAATTGCTATTTTGGCACGGTGATATTTGGAACGGAGGATGAAATCCTGTCATGCCTCTGATTCTCCTTTTCTTATATTGCATGCATTTTTGAATAATGAGCATGAAATTCCCACACCTGAATCTTCCGCTGCTGTTACATTATTATCTCCCATTTAAATCTGTCAAAATAATACATATTGTAATAGATACGATTTCATAACTACTACAATGCATATTTAACTTATTCAAAAATATTCATATTATAATAATTATAATTTCGTAACTGCTACAACATAGATTCAATTTTATTTATCTATTATTCACATTATAGCAACTATGAATCATAGCTATTACAATATATATTTGACCTCTTAATCTAATATTTACATTGTAGCAGTTACGAAACTGTAACTGTTACAATAAACTCAATCGATTTAACATTTAGATAAAAGTTAATAATAAAAATAATACAGAAAGATAGATAATATCTTTATCCAATTGTACATGAGTTAAAACGTCTTTTCAATATTTTTTTTTAAAAACATTTTTTTAATTTTTTTATCCAATATATTTTTACTAATAAGGTAATTACATAAATTGGTCACATCTTATTTGCTTTCTTTTACATCACCTTTATAGATTTAATTAAACACAAAAAAAGGAAAAAAGCATACTTTTGAAGAAAGTAATGCCACAAATTCCTATCAACTTTCAACTAATAATTCTACTTTGATGGTTCTCCTATATTTTATATTTATTAAAATACAATTTAAATTATTAAACAATGCAAGACAAAAAAAACAAAAACAAAAATCTACAAGAACTGAATCTTTTTGATAGATTTCTAGAGATCCAGCATTTAATAAATATGGATAATCTTAATCATCTATAAAAGGCATCTTATTATTATTATTAATAATCATTAGTAATAATAATAATAGCATTTGAAGTAATTTTAATTAAAATTTTTAAAATATATAGGGTTTTTTAAAAATAGTAAATATATCATATATCTAGAAAGAGATAGAAATTTCCTTAGATTTTATTAGATTTTGTTTACTTTTGCAGGGGATCCGACAGCGGACACACGGTCTCATTCCTTCTGTGGTCGATAATGGCGTCCACCTCCACACGCACTGCCATGGAACCTGACCCATTCTGATAGCAGACAAGCCAGTGAATGATACCCACCACCGCACTCTTCCCTCAATCTATTCAATTCCACTCCTCCAAGCAAACTCAACTGCCATCGGTTTCTCAGGCATTAAATCGACACCGCCGTTGATCCTCCGCAAGCTGACGGTTTTCGTCTGTTCTTGAGCAGTTCTTGGAGCTCTCATGACGATGGACATGGAATCCAATGCTTTCGAGGTAAAGTTGCGTTTTTTGGTGGTTGTTTGGGTGCTGGGATTTTTTGTGTGTGTTGATTGGTTGCTCAGCGGCGCAGGAGAGGAGGCGGAGGAGCTGCTCGTGGCGGGCGGCGCTGTCGCTGGCGTACCAGAGCCTGGGCGTGGTGTACGGCGACCTGGGCACGTCGCCGCTGTACGTGTACAAGAGCACGTTCGCGGAGGACATCCACCACTCGGAGAGCAACGAGGAGATCTACGGCGTGCTCTCCTTCGTCTTCTGGACGCTCACCCTCGTGCCGCTGCTCAAGTACGTCTTCATCGTGCTCCGCGCCGACGACGACGGCGAGGGCGGCACCTTCGCGCTCTACTCGCTCCTCTGCCGGCACGCCCGCGTCGGGTTCCTCCCCAACGGCCAGCGCGCGGACGAGGAGATTTCCGCCTACAAGAAGACGGACGACGCCGCCGCCGGAGGGGAGGCGCCGCCCTCGCGGCTGAGGGCGGCGCTGGAGAGGCACCAGGTGCTGCAGAAGTTGCTGCTCCTCCTTGCCCTAATTGGCACGTGCATGGTCATCGGCGACGGCGTCCTCACGCCGGCGATTTCCGGTAAGCCGCCCTCATTGTGCTCTGCAATTCGTTCACCCCGTTGATTGCTTCCTGGAAAAATCGCAGTTTTCTCGGCGGTTTCAGGGCTCGAGCTTTCCATGTCCAGGGAACACCACAAATGTAAGCAAGTTCATAAATCTACGATTCCTTACACAATTGTTCATTGTTTGCTTCTGAAAACACTTCTCTGATCTCTGCAGATGTTGAAGTTCCTATAGCATGTCTGATACTGATCGGATTGTTCGCCCTGCAACATTATGGAACTCATCGAGTCGGATTCTTGTTTGCACCAGTAGTAATCGTTTGGCTTCTATGCATCAGTTCGATCGGTGTTTACAATATCTTCCACTGGAATCCACATGTTTACCAAGCTCTGTCTCCATACTACATGTACAAATTCCTGAAGAAAACCCAAAGAGCAGGCTGGATGTCCTTGGGTGGCATTCTATTATGCATAACAGGTACCAAAAAGACGACGATAATTCGCCATATGATTCTGTTTCTCTCCTTCTAAATTCTGTATGTGCAGGTTCAGAAGCCATGTATGCAGATTTGGGGCATTTCTCACAGTTATCTATCAAGGTAAGCAGACGATGATTCGAGTAAGTTGCGATCTGTTCTTAGAACCAATCTCACAATTGATGGCTACACGAATGCAGATTGCTTTTACGTTTGTGGTTTATCCATCATTGATCCTGGCATACATGGGACAAGCAGCTTACTTGTCCAGACACCACGCCATTGCCAATGACTATCGAATTGGATTCTACGTCTCTGTTCCAGGTAGGTGTTAACTTCATCTTTGTAAGCTGTCTTCACCACGACGATGGATACTGAAGTGATCGATCTTCCTTGCTAGAGCAAATAAGGTGGCCTGTTCTAGTTATAGCGATCCTCGCAGCGGTTGTAGGAAGCCAGGCCATCATTACTGGTACTTTCTCAATAATCAAGCAGTGCTCGGCTTTGGGTTGCTTTCCTCGAGTGAAGATCGTTCATACATCTGCCAAATTTCATGGACAAATTTACATCCCCGAGATTAACTGGATCCTGATGATACTGTGTCTGGCAGTGACGATCGGTTTCAGGGACACGAAGCATATGGGTAATGCTGCAGGTAAGAACACTCACGAAGATCTATCGCAATCGTAGCTTGGAAATTGATTTCCATCGATCTTGCTTCTTGGAACAGGATTGGCCGTGATCACGGTGATGCTGGTTACGACTTGCTTGATGTCGCTGGTGATAGTTTTGTGCTGGCACAAGAGCATATTCGTGGCGCTATGCTTCATCTTCTTCTTCGGAACGATCGAGGCTCTGTACTTCTCGGCTTCAGTGATCAAGTTCTTGGAAGGAGCGTGGGTTCCGATCGCTCTTTCCTTCATCTTCATGCTCATCATGTACGTTTGGCACTACGGCGTGCTCAAGAAGTATGAATTCGACGTCCAGAATAAGGTCTCGATCGATTGGCTGCTCGGCCTCAGTCCTAATCTCGGCATTGTGCGCGTCAATGGCATCGGTCTCATACACAGAGCTCGTTTCAGGAATTCCGGCCATCTTCTCCCACTTCATCACCAATCTACCTGCGTTCCATCAGGTGCTGGTGTTCCTCTGCATCAAGTCTGTCCCCGTGCCGCACGTCCAACCGGAGGAGAGGTTCCTCGTCGGAAGGATCGGTCCCAGGGAGCACCGGATATATCGGTGCATCGTTCGATACGGGTACCGCGACGTGCACAAGGATGATCTGGAGTTCGAGAAGGACCTAGTGTTCAGCATCGCGGAGTTCATCAGGTCAGGGACGCCGGGAGAAACTGGCCTCGCCGGCGCCGGCGACGGCGAACCCCCCGAGAAAGTGGATGAGAAAATGACCGTCGTCGGAGCTGGAATTCGGCTGCGAGAATTGAACGGCGATCCGGAGGAAGCAGCAGCTGGCCCCTCCGATGCGACAGAGATAGAGTCGTCCGTGAAAGGGCGCAGGAAGAAGGTGAGGTTTGTGCTGCCGGCGGCGAGCGAGCAGGTGAATGCGAGAGTGAGGGAGGAGTTGGAAGAGCTGATGGAGGCGCGAGAAGCGGGAATGGCGTTCATCCTCGGGCATTGCTACGTGAGGGCGAAGAGCGGATCGGGATTCGTGAAGAGGCTGGCGATCAACGTGGGATACGAGTTCTTGAGGAGGAACAGCCGGAGTCCGGCGTATGCGGTGAACATACAACATGCTTCTACTTTAGAGGTGGGAATGGTCTACTATGTTTGAACTGAGTGAGTCTCTTGTACCTACACTTTCATGTACATTTTTAAAGTTATATCGAAGGTATTTTCTATTTTATAATCTCAAAATCTTTTTTAATTTATTTTTAATATAAAATTTTAATTATATTTTAACCATCTATGGAGGACTGGGAGCCCCCTCTTAACGGTTCCAATGGACCATATTGGTATGGTCCCTAACGGATCCAACTCACTCCTTAACGGGGAGTCTCTTTTTGTATCCGATGGAATCTGTATATATTTTTATAACGGTACGATATTATACATTTTGGATTCACACCCTCATGATTTTATTTTTGAATTTTACTTAAAAGTAAATGAGATATTTTTTCATTTTATAATCTCAGGATCTTTTTCATGTATTTTTAATGTGGGACTTTGATTGTATTTAAATAAGAGTTATCTTTCTCCCCCAAATTCCTTCCTTCAAAACACTTGCCTTTCTAAGTAAACAAGAGAGCTTGTTTTTTCCCTCTTAATAAACATGCCAAAAGATTTAAATGATTAAATCTAATAAATAAGTTTTTATATATATATATATATATATATATATATATATATATATATATATATATATATATAATTTTTATATGTTTCACGTAACATCCACGATAGAAGATTTTGGGCCGGGTGCTTGGAGAAATAAGAATAGTGCCATTTTATAATTAATTTTTATGTTTTGTTTATTTTTTTATTTATAGTTCATTTAGGATTTTGTCTTTAATATTTAGGGGTTAGATTATAGTATTAAATATAAAAAAAAATTTAGAATGAAAAAAAATTGATTGTTAACTGGATGTGCAGGATAAATAGTGCGGAATAACAATCTGACACACTATGTGAGCATTTAAGTTTTTTTATTTTAAATTTATTTTATACTTAATACTTATAACTCGACTCCTAAACTTATATATATATAATCTTAAATGACTTAATTGTAAGAAAAAAATTAAAAATTAAAATAATTATAAAATGATTATTCTTATTTTAAGCCCTCGAAAATGATTTGGACATCTGAAATCTTGCATATATATATACACACACGTTGCACAATATATAGTGAATAATATTTATGAATTATATTTATCAATAAAATTTTTTATAAAATTTATAAATAATAAAGAAACTTTGAAATTAAGATAATTAAAAATTTTAAATAATTAAATAAATTGAAATTAAAAGTATGATAATATCTACATGAATTAAATTTAAATTAAGCTCAATCTTATATAAAAAAGTTAAAATTAAATTTGAACAACTATTTTAATTTAATTATTTTATCAAATAAATTTGATCAATATAAAATTTAATTCAATTATTCATAAAATTTATCTCTGAGATTACGATACAAGTCATCTATACTTTCATGGTTAATCCGATATTCACATATCATTCTTAATTACGATGGATTGTAAATTAATTTTTAATTATTTTAAAAAATTAAATAACTAAATTATATATAAAAAAAATCTTAAACCTTAACCTATGGTATGAGTATAATTCACATGGAAAAGCCGGTCCATAACGGTCTTCCCGAACCGGAATGGTTCAACTTTCAGTTTGGAAACTGACAGCAAGGCCTCTATTTCTCGGACACGATACATATTTTCTCCACCCTACAAGCACGCCACGTGCACTCGCTTACCTTTAATCTGAAAGACCGACGTGGACCTTGATTGACCCAACACAGCGAGGGAACCTAGCTTGGACACCGTCACTTTGACAGTCCAACGGGAGTTGCCCACGTGGTGCGCGATAGAGATAATCTCGTGGGGCCGGCGGGAACCTGAGTGGTCGAAGCTGTATTCTGTCCGAGGGCATGCAGTAGGATATTTGAGGCCGAATCAAACGGCGGGGGCAAAAGCGTAAATAACCTCCGCTGCTGCCCGCTCCGCGTCATAACAGACAAGGGCAGAAAACGGCATGAGCAGAGGCGAAAGGAAACCCGCAGGCCGTAGCAGTCGTTTCAACCTCTCTTCCTCCTTCTCGTTCCTTCCTTCTCTCTCTCTTGCTTCCTTCCGCCGCCTCCCTCAACCGCCAAGCGCCGCCGATGTCCGACGAGGCTCAGGTATGACTTTAATACAGCTAAATCGGAAGAGAAAGCACCCACCTTTCGCCCGAGTTTGTTTTGTTTTGTTTTGTTTTGTTTTGTTTCTTCCTCTTTGGTTGCCCTCCGCGATGTCGGTTTTGTGATGGTTTCGATTGATCGTTTGCTACGATTGTGGTTCTTTCTTATTACGCTTGTGTTTTGCGGGGGTTCAGCAGAGAATGACGGCGCTGAAGAGGGCTTACGCGGACATTATCTTAAACACAACGAAGGAGTCGGCGACTCGGATTCTAGGCTCGGAGCGGAGGGCGCTCCAGCTGCAGCAGAACCTGTCGCTAGTTAAGGAAGAGTCGTTGGCGATGCTTCTTCGTCTGAAGGCGATCATGGAGGCAAAGGTGCCGCCTTTATCTTATCCTAGTTTTCTGGCAAGATCTCTCTTATTTGGATTTCATTTCTAGATGCACAAGGTTTTCTGTGATGCGATTTCTAGGTCAAAATTGGCTCATTATTTTTGGCCATTAGGGCCTGAGTTTTCTCTTGCCACTTCCAACAAATGTTTGTTTTTCGAATTGTAAGAAAAGATGCTAACATGATGTTCTTGTTACGCTCGTGATGTAAACCCTTCTTTTACTAACTGTTTCCTCTAACGCTAGTTGCCTTATCAAGTTCTTAACCAGTTGAATATGTGTTTGTTCCCTACATATGTTTTTCAAAGTGTTTTATTAGCTTTTGTTGCCAAATATTACTTATCTTCCATATTGTTGTGGTTTGCTCAAGTCTATTAAGAGTTAGACGGTTATGAATGATACTTAGAATCTGCAAAGTTTAGTCAGAACCTAAATTTTAAGTACTCAGATGTCATCAACTTATAATGTTACAGTGATCAAGAAAGATCAGTCCTTTATAGTCCCTGCAACCACAAATAGGCCAAGTAATCATTGAGACATTTAATTGGCCAAAATTACTTTGGTCATTTATTGTATAAACAACAAGATGACAATTGTAGCAGTTTGCATCAACATAAATACATAATATGAGCCTATATAAGAGAGTATTCAGTATCAAAATTTAGTCACAATATGCAAGTCTATTTGTTCTAGAGGTAGCTCAATTGACAATGTTATGTTGTGCCAAAACAGGTCAGTATAATTCTTGATCACAAAGGCAATTTACATCCTCGTAAGCCTACTCGTTAAGCTAAACTGACAGCTAGTGTTAAAATCATACTAAAAAAGACAACTATAAAACCTGATCACCGTAGAAACTTACCTCTACAAAATCATACCAAACTGTTCAATGCCTGAATTTGATCAAACTTTCAGTCAAGTTATTCCCAGAAACAGCTTGACTGATAATATCATGTGCTAAAGTTGAACCAAATAGACCTGTATAGAACATAAACACTCTAGCATTGCTGAAATTTCATCGAATATGACTGAGAGTTTTATATGCCAAAATGCATGTATATATATCAACGAAACAATTTACAATCACAAAGAATAGGCATGTTAAACTGTAAAGGAAGCTGAAAATTGCTTCCGATACATCACCATTCTTATCAGGACGCTATTTCATTTCACGGACTTAAGAAGGAATAAAAATCAAAAATTATATTTACCTTTAAAAAATGGTTTGAGATTTAAACACAAACTACACCACATACCAATTTATGATCTCATTGCTGGGCAAGACTAATGAATGATTGTGAATTGATATAATGAGACATTCAATCTTCAGATGCTATACAAATAAATAATATGATGAGCACACATAAAAAGAGAAGATCTTCATGCGAAAACTTATGAAATTTTGCATCTCATGGGTGTAAGATCATTATATTTCTTTTATTTATATCATTTCCGTTTAGTTGGTTGCCTCCAAACTCTCAAGTTGGAGGTGTTTTAGGACGATACATAAGTAGAGAGGGATATTTTGATGCCTAGGATAGGTTATACTCGAGGTGTTGATTTCCATGTTAATCATATATTATAGTGTTGAAATGATGGCAATTGCATGTTTTCATGCTTGTGTTGTTAGAATTTGGTGTTGTTTGGATTTAAATGGATTTGAATCTAAGTTTGTTGGCTGTCATTTGATACTTTACGGTGATGTTGTTATTTAAGTATTAATAGTTACTGTGGTGTTATAATGTGTACCTTAGATGATGGATTGTGTTATAAGCAACCCAATCTAATATTATGTTCAAAAGACCTTAGAGGATATTAAAGGAGCATGTTAGGTACGCAAGGTTTAATGAAGCTATCGAGCTAGAGATGAACCAATCAAGACAAACATACCCATTTGGCTAAATGATTCGACTAAGTCGTCCATAGTAATCGAGTTGAGAAGACTAATCGAGGTAGGTGGAGAGTTGGCAAGTTTTGCAAGACGAATTGTTCAGCCAGAATAGGTGGGGTGATCAGGTGGGTCAAGTCGATCAAAGAGGTCAAGGGAGTAGAGTACAAAGATAGACTAATCAGGTTAGAACCAATTGAGTCGGAGGGTTTATGCAAGTTGGTTGGCTAGACAATGTATTTTGTTGAGGAATATATTTCTTGTTCATCACATAAAACACTCCTACAAATCAAACATAGGAATCAAATAAAATATCATCCAAAGTAAAGAGTAGGTTTTTCTTATTTTATTCATTGTGAATTCTATTTCTAAGGAATAACTATTCTATTCCTCATCAATTTCATTCTATGGGTGGCTCAATTTGCTTGACCCGCTTGACAATCCGTCCAATTCGCACAACCCACTTGACTCAATCAATATGTCGTACAACTCACCACTCAATTAGTTTGTCTAGTTCGATTAGTTTGTCTTTCAGAATCAGTTCAATTGACTCAAATAGTTGAACTCGATTAGTTTATCCTACGGAACCTTTCATCTAGCGTAATGAGTTAAACCAAACACCCCCGCGATCCTTAACCCACCTATCATGCCCCATGACCCAACTTGATCGTTTATCCCAATTGAATCATTCAACCCAAACAAACAATTAAACCTACTTAACCCCATCGATCCACTAATTCATTCCAACCCAATCAATTCGTCCAATCCTGCCAGTTCGACCAATCTACCAAACCCAACCAACTACCTATTATGTCGAGTCCAACCTACTTGTTGGATCTATTTGGAATACTCGCTCACTCTGTTGAACCCAACTTATTCTTGGGAATTCATAGGCAGTAAAGTAATTATTCTTAGAAATCAATAGGATTGGAATTAAATGAGAATGATTTATTCCTTCCATAACTCCATTTTAATGTTTATATGAATAGTTTAGGTGAAATGACCTATTCTAGAAATAGCCTATTCTATTTTACCCATTCTACAACTTACAAGATGAAACGTTTACACCCTATCAAATATAATCCTATTTATCATCTCAAATCCAAAGTAGAAATTAAGAAACAAATATGAATTGCACAAGCAAGACAAATCGAGTTTATTGAACAAGTCCAACAAATTATATGAATCAGGTGGGATATGAATCATGTTGTGGCCCACGGTTCTAATACACGGACAGAAGCATGGAGCTCTACAACGATGGGTTGATCGTGGAGGTCGACTGTCAATGGCCTCAACGTGAGTACTTTCCAGATTTACCCTGGTGGCCAGTGGAAAATTTCTATGAGGCCAGATCGATCACTTCTAGGATTAGCCAGTTCAAAGAACTAGAAACCTCGATTACTAAAAAAAATTAATCAGGTGGGATATGGGATAGTGGCATAGGCAAACCAATTGGGTCAAGCCATCAAGAGGGCAAACCAATTGGGCGCATACCAATTGGGCCGAGCCATCAAGGGGGGCAAGCAAACTAGTTGGGTAGAGCCATCAAGGGGCCAAAATGAATGGATCAGCTAAATGAGCAATAATAGATGGATGGACAAGGAAAATAAGTAGGCCATGCAGTTTGGGCAGATAGAACAGACTAGCAAGATAAATCAAGAATTAGATTGAACAAATCAAATAAACTGGATGAATCAAACAAGTCAAAAGGATAAGGTGAATTGGTTGTTGGGTGAATAGGAGCCTAAAGAATTGGATTGGCAAATTGGATTAACCAAGTATATCAGAATCAAATTGACTGAACAAACCAAAAATAAATTTGAATCATTCCACTTATCATATCATTCAACTAATGCAACCAACCAAAGGAACAAAATCACAATTCTAGACTATTTTCATTCACATCCTCATTCCATTCTCTTCCATCCACAAATCAAACAAGGCCTATGGGTGCCAAAAACTTCAAACTGAAACAATCTGACCCACAAGTATAGCATCATTGAAGAGAAGAAGACCAATTTGGTACACTTGAATCTTTCTAATACAACAAGTTCAATATGTATAAGTAGGAAAAAGAAAGACCAAATCAAATTCATTCTGCATTTCATGTTCATAACTTTGAATATTTGGTATAGAAACATGAAAATTATTTAAGGCAATGAAATTATTTAAGGCATTTCTATCAGTTGGATAACATTGAAACAACTGATCATTTCCACTCCCTGAAATTATTTAAGGCAATGAAGTACCTCTGGTGCTGCTTGAACCAACAATGTCATTTTCTGTTGTTCCTCTAGAACCGGGTTCTGGTTCTGATTCACAATTTCCAGCACTAAAATTATCATCTAAAGTTGCAGATTTTTCTGGGGATGAACCATTTTCTTGGCACCAGAAGAAGGGCATCTCTGTTCATCTTCTCTCATCCTAACAGCATAATCATTAATGTTGAAGCCCACTTGGTTATTTCCTCCAAATGCACAGTCTAATTCATCCATATTGAAGAATTCTTCCATGATCATTTTGGAGTTGTCATCATCTGGGTATACGAACTTTACTTTTCTATAGGTCTTTGGTTCGAGCAAGTGTTTTGCAACCTGTGAAAAAACATAGATTAAGTACGCCAACTAATATGGACCTCAATTCAATGATAAGGTTGCATGAGAACCAATATATTCTGCAAATTGGCACTTGTATAAAAAGAATAATACTAGATGTGTTGATTCTGAGAGTAGTTTCTAGCTTGTAATTTAATCTTTACAGAAACATAATAGGAATTCCTTTTTCAAAATAAATTAATGAATATTAGAAGATCTTAAACAAAAAGAAGGGTAGAGAAGCAGATTATAGAGAATTAATCTTCACATATACCTAAAAAACAGTATGATACTAAAAACTGAACAAAATTGATATAAATGCTAAGACTAAAAAGATTTATCTAAATTTATAAAGCATCTCAATACTAGAAAAGCCAATCTGGAAAAGTCTTGCAGGAAGTTGCTGGATGTGTCCTTGTGTCTTTAAAGATAAAAGGGGTTTTAAGAATATCCATGAGATTGAGTAGGCAACAATAGCATCTTTTTTCCTTGATGAAAAAGAAAGGAGAGAAGTTATGATTTACCAAGAGCAAAGAATCATGTAATTTATGAAATATGCATGTTGCTTGCACAAGGTTAGCTCATCCTCTATGGTCAGAACTGCAACAGCAGATCCACATGGTATACTTAAATTTGGAAGTATGGACAAGGATAAGCATTAGCAAATGAAAATAAACTTTGTTCTGGGATTCAGACACTGGTTTTGTGATGCAGAGCCATAACAAAATAATTTCATGAAAAAGTAACAAGATCAAATGTTCAGATATAAAATTTGTAAAAGGAGGATGCATACATTCCAGAAAGGTTCAAAGAACTTTGGTGGGTTGTAAAGTATGGCTAAGCCCAATCTTTCAGGGTAATGATTTTGCAAAACATCAGCTGTTGCTTTGGTTGTCCTGATTGATATATTTGACAGGTCGAATCCTTTGAAATCAATGAGCCACACCATTTGCTCCTGATCAGATGGAAGATTCAATATGGCATTCTCCATACAGTATACCAAGTATCTAATCTTTCCCTTGATTGACTTTGAGTTCTACAGAATGAAAATGAAGATGCAGAAAGTTAGGCACAGCCTGCAAATTTGTCCTACCAACTGCAAATTTTACTTCATGAAACATCAACTTGGCAGGGAATCTTGAGTGAAGAACAGTCTTAGTATATTCAAACCTCACATCGAGGTCTTATGACAAGAATGCTCCTTCCTAATTTGTCCGAGAAACTTGTTCTGTAAATTTTTCCAGTTTCGGCTTCACAGGCTATTTCATCCTAAAAATAATTAAGAAGAAATAGCAATAGTAAATGAGTTCAACAACACAAATAAGGGCATATACAAAAAAACTTACCATAACTGACTTCCATTGATACATAAAAGAACATTTAGAGGTATAGTATAACCAATAAAATTTGATTTGGTATAGACATTCTCTCAGTAGCTTGAGATTATTTTCAAAATAACATGATAGAAACTTTCTGTTTAATTCTGTTCCTTTTCTTTTTCAACCTGTTAACAGCTCCTAAGCCAATGTCTTACATCTTGCTTCATAAACAAGGATGAATACTTCCATTCCTTTTAATTTGAAAAAAAAATGAAACTTGACAAAGCATAAAGATATATGTGACGTGATTTCCAATGGAATTTCTCCTGGAAATGGCATTTGAGAAATCTCAAGGATAGGCTCTACATGGTCAAATTTACATAGGAACCTGTATAACATACTGAACCTTAACAAATTTCAAGGAAATTTCAAATCCACTCATAATAAATATCTTTCCAAAATATTCTGAGATGGGAACTTCAGAAAACAAAATTATGTTTAAAAATACAACAAAAGGAAAAAGAGCAAGAGCAAAGACTTTGCTCACCCAATGAATTTTTTCTGGTTCATATTCAAGTCGCCACTTCAAGGTCTCTTTTAACATTTTAGTTGCTTTTTGAACATTCCAGTTTCTTGCTGTTAAATATCTTGCAATTGATGCATCAGAAGCATAACGAAGTAACTTAGCTGGCAGTGAACCCAGTGATGCTCTTACCTCATTTATCTGGAATGGGTACAGAAAAACATGCATAATAGGATTTGGGGGGGGAAACTTATACTCATGATACTTATCACCCCTGCAACTTAAATTAGCAGACAAGTAAAAATGTACAGTTGTTGTCCAACAGAAATACCTTTGCCATTTGTTTTTCAGAAAAAGATTGCTTTTCTGAAAAATTCATGCCAGAATCAACATATCTCATCGCTCGTCGTATATTTCCTGAGAATTGCAATTAGACAGAAGAAAAAACTGTCAGACAAGTAAACTAACTACAAAATAAATAGAAGTTCAATGCAAGATGTTCCTAGTTGGTCAAATCGCATAGCAATACAACTACTTCAATTTGCCAGTATATAGTATATTCAAGTGGCAGAAAGAGAAACAAGCAGATGTCATAGTTTCCTAATACCGATGCTTTGATGCTACACAGGTCATAAAAGTTTCTAGGTTAGGCCCACAGAAACTACTACCACTTCATGGAAAAAGACTTCTCAATATATATATATATATATATCCCCCTTAAACTTGATGGCAAGGCTAGGCATAAGGATTGGGGCACTACTCCTTTGATCCAACCTATTGGGCATGTGCGCAAGGTAAGCCAAGCAGTGACAAGAATTGTGGCACACGTAGGGCTGTCCAAATACAAGTCGAGCAGGAGGGGACTTGGATTGTAGCGAATAGATGAGAGGATTGGATGTTTTGGATCCAAGCATTTAGCCAAGCAAACTTGCAAAACATGCGAGCGATGGCATGCAGTGGACACATGCAATGCAGCACGACGGATGGAGCAACAAGGAGGTTGTTTGCCTAAGCCGCAATGTTGGCCTTGGGCAAAGCACAAAGAGTGCAGGTTGACCTTTGGCATGGTGCCAAACAACAAAATGATGCGGGCAAACAATTTTGTACGTGTGGGAAAGGTAGTTAGCAAAATTGTCATGTAACCGCGAAGTCAACCGCCACCTATGCATTATAAGTAGGCAAGGTTGGGCAGTGACAAAGGGAGAGTGAGTGAATCTGTCATGTTTCAGTTTGTAATCCTTTATTATGTTGTGAATAATAGAGGTTGGAAATTTTCCTATACATTGTGTGTTGCTTGCTTGTGGCTTTCGTTGGTCATTTATGGGAGGCATTTGTGGTGCATTAGTTGGTTGAATCAAGTGCAAAACTTGGTGATCGTGCAGGAATATTTCTAAGGTAGAGAAATTTGACCCTGTGACAACTAATATCAGAGCATAGAAAGATGTTTGTAGTTAACCACGAGATTAGAGAACAAATTGTGAAGGTTAAAGCCTTAATCGGTTTTGTCCTTTAAGGAGAAGATTACAATTTGATTGCAAAATTTGTCGATTCGGAGGCTACTATGGATCAAATTCGGGAGTCTCTGATAGAGGAAATGGCTCAGATTCATAAGAATAATGATGATTTGCACTTCGAATTGGTTATTCTGTGAAGAGGTGGCTTCTAATGTAGGAAGAGGGGTTGATCGTCCAATGGTAAGAGTTCTGAAACCAAAATCTTTTGGAGGCATACGGAGTACCAAAGAACTTGAAAATTTATTGTAGGAGTTCTTCTCTGCTGCTACAGTATCTGAAACTGAGAAAGTGATAATTTTCAACATGTACCTTGTTGGTGATGCAAACTTATAGTGGAGGACACGCATGGTGGATGATGTCAATACTGGTCGATAAAAATTGACACTTGGGATCAGTTGAAAAAGGAAATAAAGGATCATTTCCTTCCAAGCAACACTTTATAGATTCCATAAGATGGGTTGAAATGTATCAAACTGAAGGATTTTATGAGGGATTATGTTAGAATTTAGTTCTGTGACGTTGGGCATTCAAAATATATTTGAAGAGCACAAGTTGTATAATTTCCTTTATGATTTGCACCCTTGGGCACAGATAGAACTCTCGGACATAAGGATTGGAGCACTGCTCCTTTGATCAGCCTATTGGACATATGTAGAGCCGTCAATTTGAGTTGGTCTGTCAGGTTGGCCCACTCCGCCAAAGAATTTAAGCTGATTGAGTTGAAATTTTATCAACCATTTTAAAACAGATATGGCCCACTCCGCCAAAGAATTTAAGCTGATTGAGTTGAAATTTTATCAACCATTTTAAAACAGATATAGCGGGCCAACCCGCCTACGCCCACCCGCATGAGTTAGCCTGTGGCGGGCTCTAGTTGGCCTACGGGTTGAGAATTTTTTTTTCAAAATTTAAAGTAGAAAACTCAATAGCCTCATCGGTTTGACCCGTCTAAACCGCAACCTAAACTTAAAATTTTCAACCTATATATATATATATATATATATATATATATATATATATATATATATATATATTTGATAGGCTCATGGATTGACCCTCCTAACGCGCAACTCGGCTTGGGTTGGTTGGATTATGGATATCCCAACTGGCCAGGATGGTGGGTTGCCCCACCCCGCCCCGCCATATGACGGGTTTTTGGTGGGTCGGCCTGTCCCACCGCAGGTTAGCCAGTTTAATAGCACTAGGCATGTAGGCAAGGTGTAAAATACCGGAAAATAAAAGGTAATTTGTAAATAATTGAACAAATTTGGTTTGGTTCGTTGTGGAGGAGATTTTGTTAGAACGGAAGCCATGAGAAGTTCCATTTTGTGAAGACAAATAGAACAAAATTGGTTTGGATCGAATCGGAGTTCGTTTGATTAGTGAACCAAGCGAACCAAGATCAAACCGGTTTGCTACAGTAAAGATCCGAGTTGAACCCGGTTTGAGCCCAATCCTTAATGGGTTAGGTTTGACCGTTTCTCTCCGGATTTAATCCTCGTGTTGCACGAGAGAGCTCGCGCGACCCTGCCTTCGCCCGCAATTGCATCTGCCGAAAGGGGGATTGTGATTTCGCTGCACAATCCTGTGTTTGCCGGCAGTAATCTCGCGAGGAGAGCAAGGCGGAGCACCGGCGATCAGAAGCTTCGATGCCGGAGGGGGTTTGGCTTCCGTTGGGAGACGATTGGAGGTCGGCAGCGGTGGTTCAATCGGTGTGGGTAGGAGGTAGAATCGATCGGTAAGTGGGAATCTGAGTTGGGTTGTGTTGTGCTTGGCTTTCTGAGTTGAGTCTCATTAGGTTTCCTTGAATCTCCTCAGATTTCCGATCGCCTCTTCACAGCGCGGATCCGGAATTGGTTTCTAATCGGCAGCAACTTTGATCAAGAAATCAGAGCTTAGACCAGGGCTTCCTAGGGCACGGTTGGATCGGATCTAAGGTAAGTTTTGACTCTGGCTAATCTTGTTGGTGATGAGTTCTGGATTTGATTGGAAGTTTTTGACTGTTAGGATTAGGTACTGTTTGATCGATAATTTGGTTTTGGGTTGGTTCTGTTTGTGAGCAGAAGAAGAATTGAAGTGGCTTCTACGGCTTGGATCAAAGGAAGAATCGAAACTAGCTCGATCTAAGGTAAGATTTCCTTGTTGATTTCAATCAGATCTATATTGATAGTTTGATGTTGTCCGGTTGAGTAACTATGTTGGATCTATTAGGTTTCTGTTGGAATGTTGTTGCTGGTGTTGATTTGAATTGTTGATGTTGGAATTGTTGAATCCGGTTGTAACAAATGGAATTATAGATTCCATTGGTTTAATTGGGTGTTTGATGTTAAGTTGATCCGGTTATAGTTGTTAGGGTTAATGTTGAAATTTAATTAGGGATTATGGTTTTGATTAGTCTATTAGGGTGAATTGTTGTAAGTGTTAACATGAACTCAATTAGTTGATTAGGTTATAGGTTAAGGTTGTGTTGGATCAGTTAAATGGTAATTGATCCTTAACTTGAATTTAAAACTAACTTGTATCAAGTTGACTTGATCAGTTGGTTTAGATTCGGTTGAAGATCAATTGGAATAAGATTAACTCGTGTTTAATTAGCATGAATTAAGTGGATGGGTTGGATTTAATTACGGTTAGCTTAGATCCGGATGTGACCGTTGGTACAGATCTGGTTGGTTGGGTTAGATTAACCTTAGAATCGGCTAGGGTTTTCTTTGATGGAATTAATTGAATATCGTATTTAGTGGGTTGTGTTTTGTCATTTGCAGGACCGTGATTTGTGATCTTATTGTACGGAGGATTGTTCTTGTGAGGGTTCTTATATCGACGTGCGTTACATCAGGTGGGTACTCCTGTACTTGGTCAACACAGGTCTTCTTTTCATAGTGCATGGTTATCTTGTTATTAATTATCCAGTTATTATCCTGTTGCTATCCTATTGGTATTCGTTGCTGGATTCGTTGCTTGACACTTATTGTTGACCTTTAATATGATCTGATATCATCCTGTTGATACTTTTGTTACCTATGTGTGTTATTTAGTTGATATCTCTTGATACTTGTTGATTAATACATGCTGGTTAACCTTTGATATGATCTGATATTATCCTATTGATACTCTTGTCACCTATGTGTGTTATCTAGTTGATACTTTTTGATATTCGTTGATTGATACATGCCTGTTGACCTTGATTGATTATCCATTGATAGTACAGTCTTCAATTGGTATCGTTGATCTATGATGACCCCTCTTGATACATGTTGATTATGCTGATTAGTTGTAACCATTACATGTTGAGATGATTATCATAACATCTACATGCTAGAAGTAGGTGTTGTTGCTTGTTGTTGTTACCTCTCACTACCTGTATGGATGAGAGTATTATAGCACTGCCTGTGTGGGTGTGATCATTATATCATTATAGCACTGCCTGTGTGGGTGCGATCATTATATCATTATAGCACTGCCTGTGTGGTACACACTGCCTGTGTGGGTGCGACGCACTGCTGTGTGGGTGCGATCACTTTTAGCACTGCCTGTGTGGGTGCTACGCATTGCCTGTGAGGGTGCAATCATTAAAGCACTGCTTGTATGGGTGCTAGCATGCATTTGCTGTTGTATTATACTGCATTGTTGTTTGCAGCATCATTGTGTGTGACTGTTGCACTTATATAATATATGATGTTGCAATGTTTTGATGTATGACTGTTGCATTGTATAACATGACATGCATTGCATATATTCGCATGATTCCTATACCTGTTACACAGTATTGATCTTTCTTGATTATCTCAGTTGATATATCATGTTCTATTACCATGATTCTTGTTACCTGTTGATTAGTATCTACCTTTCCTTATTTATCCACGGTAGAGACTGTATATCTTCTGTATTTCTGTTATTATTACTCCTGCTGATATTTAACTTTACATGCACTTCTTTCCTGTACCCACTGAGTATCTGATGCTCACTACCCAGACCCTGTGGTTTGTCTTGTTTCCTCCCCAGGTAGCAAATAGGAGAATTTTACTTGGAGCTTGGAGATCTGGCCGGCTGTATCCATCTCACTTCAGAGGATTTTTGTATGTTATAGTTGGTACGAATTTTGTTATATTCAATATGGTTGTATTTGTGGTTTGTTGGATTTTTGTGAGTATCGGAGTTTTAGACTTATACTGATAGTTGTGTGTTTTGCATAGATTGGTATTTCTGCTGTGTGGATTTGTTGTAGTTATCTGTTCTAGTTTTATATGCATGTACTGTGTAGTAGTTGTGGCCGTGTGGGCCTTATATTTTATCTGTTGTGTATATGTGATGTGTGTTGAAGGACGTGTAGTCCTTATTGCGGCCATGTAGGCCTGTTTGTATATGTATGTATTCAAGAAAGGTCATCGTTACAGGGGAGATGCTGCCGAAATTTTTCGGACGACCTCACGGGACGTAACACAAGGCATGCCAAGTAGCAATAAGAATTATAGCAACGTGTCGGACCATCCGAATACAAGTCGAGCAGAAGATAGACATGGATTGTAGCAAACAAATGTGAGAATTGGATAGGCTAAATCTAAACATTTAATCAAGCAAACTTGCAGGAAATGCGAACGATGACATACTGTGGATGCATGCAATGCAGCACGATGGATAGAGTTGTGATAACGTGTATGTCGTGCTACGGTATCAAAGTACCCCTATTCTAATGCAGTATAAGACAATTCGAATCGTCTTTCGCGGAATGCAACGATGAATGCTAATCTCAAGAATAAGTTGTTTGTAAATGGGGGTTTGTTTTTGTATTGAATACATAGGACAACATGTAAACTAATGTAACTAGTGGAAATATAACTACACTAAACTACAAATACGAAAGAGATAAAGACAAATGTAAAGTAATAACTAAGTACCACAAATGATGGCGCCTGTCCTAATCGGGTTGAGTGCTTGTCAATGGAGATTCCGACGATGGAGATGTGGGATGACGGCGCCTCTCCGAATCGGGTTGTGTGCTTCTAGAGATGGATAAGAAGCTCCGATAGATGAGGTGGAGTTGTCGACTAGTAGCGCCTTTCCCAATCGGGTTAAGTGTTTGTGGATGGAGAAGAAGCTCCAGTGGTGGCATGAAAAAGATGAGATGGTGATGATGTTCTGTTACATGAGAAAACTCTCGGCTTAAGGGGGCTATGTGACCTGCCTTAGAAGCGAAATGGTTGCTCCTTGTTGAACCCGTGATGCTTCAAGTGAACCAGCCTCCTTTCTCCAAGTGAAGCGAACCAAGCTAAACCAGCTTCAAAGAGTGCTTTCGATAAAGTTGCAGTACGGGACATGACTAGGTTGTGTCAGGGGACACGGTCAGGCCGTGTTCCCTGTTGGTCAACTTAAGGGAGGAACATCAAAAGACACGGTTAGGTCGTGTTCCTTGCTAGAAATGCTTTTGGGCATGGTTGATGCTCTCTTTTGCTTCCCTACAAGATCACATTCATATTTTAAGAAACAATATCATAAATGTAGATAAAATGCTATGAAACTTGAAATAGACCCTTTGCTTGTACAACATGATATGAATCAACATTTAACCATATGAAAGGATTAAAACATTAAGTATGAACGCAAAACAATATGTCAAAATGTTGCTTATCAAGCAGCAAGCGAATGTTTTGCCTAAGTTGCCATGCTAGGCTTGGGCAAAGTACAAGGCGAGCAAACTGACCTTTGGCATGGTGCCAAAACAACAAAATGATGTGGACAAACAATTTTGCATATATGAGAAAGTAAAATTGTCAAGCCAACTACCGCCTATGCATTATAAATAAGCAAGATTGGACAATGGCAAGGGGAGAGTGAGCAAATTTGTCATGTTCCACTTTATAATCCTTTATTAATATTGTGAAAAATAGAGATTGGGAATTTTCTTGCACATTGTAGGTTGCTTGCTTGTGACTTTTGTTGGTCATTTGTGGGAGGCATTCTTGTGAGCATTTATGGTGTATTAGTTAGCTGAATCAAGTGCAAGACTTAGTGACCGCACAAGAACATTTCTAAGGCAGAAATTTGACCCTATGAAACTAGTATCAAAGCATAAAAAGATGCATGTAGTCAACCACGAAATCAAAGAACGAATTAGATTACAATCTGATTGCAAAGATTGCCAATTTGAAGGTTATTATGGATCAAATTTGGGCGTCTCTGATACAGGAATTGACTCAGATTCATAAGGATAATGATGGCTTATAAGTGTTGCTCTTATACCAATAGTCACATGGTCAAATTTCTACCTTCGAAATGTTCCTACGCGGCCACCAAGTCCCGCACTTGATTCAGCCAACTAATGCACCACAATTGCACAAGAGAATGTCTCCCACAATATAACCAATGAAACCCACAAGCAAGCAACATATAATGTATAGGAAAATTCCCAACTTCAACTATTCATAATAATAACAAAAGATTACAAAGTGGAACATGATAGATTCGCTCACCCTCCCTCTTTTGCCGCTGCCAACCTTGCTTATTTATAATGCATAGGCAACAGTTGTCTTGTTAGTTACATAGCAATTTTACCAACTACCTTTCCCACATCTACAAAATTGTTTGCCCACATCATTTTGCTACTTTGGCACCATGTCAATGTTAGCCTGCACACCTAATGCTTTGCGCAAGTCCGGCACCTCAACTTAGGTGAAACAACCCCCTTGCTGCTCCATCCATCGTGCTGCATTGCATGCACCCACCACATATCATGGCTTGCATTCCCTACAAGTCTGTTTGGTTAAATGCTCGGACCCAACACATCCCATCCTCACATCTATTCATTACAATCCAAGTTTACTTACCTCCTGCTCGACTTGTGTTTGGATAGCCCTATGTGCTACCACAATTCATCACTACTTGGCATGCCCTGCTCACATTCCCAATAGGTTGCATCAAAGGAGCAGCGCCCTAATCCTTATGCCCAACCTTGCTATCAAGTTTAAGGGGCTAACAAACCACTCCCACCAGAAGAACTTGACGTCCTTGTCGAACATTTCTGCGTGTAGGCCTCTTGCTCCTGCATAACCCTACTGACCTTGCTACAAGTATCTTTGTGTACCTCGACAGGTAATCGCAATAACAAGGTTTCATGTTTCGCAAACTCCCTTGAACTGCTAACAACAAAATCAGGCATCTCAACTTACATGTCAGGTTCAATCTTGATTAAAGTAGCCAAATGAGATATTTCACCACTCTTTAACCCCTTTTCAAGTGATACCGCAGATATATATCTTTCGCTTATCCTAAGCCTTCCGATAAGGGTACACGCAATAAACAAAACAAGGATTTAACTCCTGCATCACCATTACTCTGTCCAAGTGAAACATAAGTATTGTCTTCCTCAAGAAATCAATACCGAGAATGAGTTGAATAACCATTATATTTGTCTTCCCAACCCAAGTGCCAACAGCAATAGGGACATTATAAGTCATACCCAAAACAGTCTGCGTCTTTGCATTCATTGATTTGATATAACTTAAGCATTTGCTCATTGACAGCCCATATGATTGCACAAGTTTGGATAACACGAAGGTATGAGTGGCCCCCATGTCAACCATTGCATGAACAATTTTCCCATTCTTTTCCACAACAATGTGCAAGAGTAGAGAATGTGTTCGCACCATGTCCTCTGAGATATTGGTTAGCAATTCAACACGTTCAATATCAAAAATTGGATTCAACAAATGGAAAGGATAAACAAAAGCAACAACTTCCTGTTTGGGCATCTAGTGTTCTCCTTTATCAAGAGAGCATTTACTGTCTCTCACTTTAGACAATCCCTTGCCAAGTGAGGCCCATTGCATAAAAAACAACCTTGGTTCTTCAAGTTGTTCTTTCCTTAGAAAGCAGCGTGATCATTCCCGCCTTTCCCATATTGTTCTTCCATTCCCCTTCCTTATCCTTTCAATTGTTTATGGATTTGGAAGACGAGGAAGTGTCCAGACTATCTTTGTTTACATGAAAATCAACCAAGGCATCAACAACAACAATTGCACTAGGAAGATCATATTCTGCCTTCGAAGTTCTATATGTGCCCAAGGCTATAAACCATATAGGAAATTATACAAATTGTCCTCCTCAGACATTTTGAATGTCCAATATCAAAGAACTAAATTCTTTGACATGGTCCCTCATAGAACCATTTTGTTTGAGATGTTTCAACCGGTCTGGTGCAATTAACGAAGTGTTGCCTGAAAGGAATCGATCCTTTGATTTCCTTCTTCAACTGATCCCAAGTGTTAATTTTTCCCCAACTAGAATTGGCATCAACCACAAATGCACGTTCTCCACCATAACTTCGTATCTCCAACAAGGTACATGTTGAAAATTATCACTTTCTCAGTTTTAGGCACTCTAGCAGCTGAGAAATACTGCTTCATATCCCATAAGAAATTTTCAAGTTCCTTGGCACTCCGTGTGCCTCCAAAAGATTTTAGTTCTAGAACTCTTACAACTGGACAATCAACCCCTCTTTTGTATTAGAAGCAACCGCTCTTCGCAGAATGACCAATATCTTCTTTATCCTTATGAATCTGAGTCATTTCCTCCATTAGAGACCCCTGAATTTGATCCATAGTAGCCTCCAAATTGACAATCTTTGCAATCAGATTGTAATCATCTTTCTCCCTCAAGACAAAACTGATTAAGGCTTCAACATTCGCAAATCATTTTCTGATCTCATGGTCAACTGCAGGCAACTTTCTATGTTCTGATACCAGTTGTCACAAGGTCAATTTCTACCTTAGAAATGTTCCTATGCGGCAACCAAGTCCCACACTTGATTCAGCCCACTAATGCACCACAAGTGCAGATAAAAATACCTCCCACAATATGACGAACAAAAGTCACAAGCAAGCAAGACACAATGTATAGGAAAATTCTCAACCGCTATTATTCACAACAATAATAAAAGACTACAAAGTGGAAATGACAAAATCGCTCACACTCCCTTTGCCATTGCCCAACCTTACATATTTATAATGCATAGGTGGCGATTGGTTTGACGGTTACATGGTAGTTTTGCTAACTATTTTTCTCACATGTATAAAACCGTTTGCCCGCATCATTTTGTAATTTTGGCACCATGCCAAAGGTCAGCTTGCATACCTTGTGCTTTTGCCCAAGCCTGACACCACAACATAGGCGAAACAACCCCCTTGCTGCTCCATCTATCGTGCTACATTGCATGTGCCCACCGTATGCCATAGCTCATATTCCCTGCATGTCTACTTAGCTAAATGCTCGGACCTAGCACATCCAATTCTCGCACCTATTTGTCACAATCCAAGTCTACCTCTTGCTTGACTTGTGCTTGGACAGCCCTACACACCACAACTTTTGTTGTTGCTTGCCATGCCCTGCTCGCAAGATCAAAGGAGCAATGCCCCAAAATCCAACTCGTACAAGAGGCAAACTTAGATTATGGCGAACAGATGTAAGGATTGGATATGCTAGCTCCCAGCATTTAGCCAAGCAGACATACAAGGAATGTAAGCGATGGCATGCGGTGGGTGCATGCAATGTAGCACAACGAATGGAGCAATAAGGGGGTTGTTCCGCCTATATCGTGGTGTCAGGCTTGGCTAATGCACAAGGCGTGCAGGTTGACCTTTAACATGGTGCCAAAACACCAAAATGATGTGAGCAAACAATTTTGTACATGTAAAAAAGGCAGTTAGCAAAACTAGCATGTAACTATCAAGCTAATCGCCGCCTATGCATTATAAATAGGCAAGGGAGTGTGAGCAAATCTATCATATTTCACTTTGTAATCCTTTGTTTCTATTGTGAATAATAGAGGTTGGGAACTTTTCTATAAATTGTGTGTTGCTTGCTTGTGACTTTTGTTGGTTATATTATGGGAGACATTCTCTTATGCATATGTGGTGCATTAATGGGCCACATTAAATGTTGAACTTGGTGGTCGCGCAGGAATATTGCTAAGACAAAAATTGACCCTGTGACAGATGCTTGTTAGCCCCTTAAAATTAATGGCAAGGCTAGGTATAAGCATAGGGGTGTTGCTCCTTTGATCCAACCTATTGGGTATATGCACAAGGTATGCCAAGCAGCCACAAGAATTGTGGCAGCATGCAAGGTTGTCCAAATACAAGGCAAATTTGGATTATGGAGAACAGATGCGAGGATCGGATATGCTAGGTTCAAGCATTTAGTCAAGTAGATTTGCAAGAAATGCAAGCAATGGCATGTGGTGGGCGCATGCAATGCAACACCATGGATGAAGCAGCAAGGGGGTTATTTCGCCTAAGTCATGGAGTCGGGTTTGGGCAAAGCATAATGCATGCAGGCTTACCTTTGACATGGTACCAAAACAACAAAATGATGTGGGCAAATAGTTGTATACATGTGGGAAAGATAGTTAAAAAAATTGTTATGTAACTGTCAAGCCAACTGCTGCCTATGCATTATAAGTAGGCAAGGTTACGCAGTGGCAAAGGGAGAGTGAGCGAATCTGTCATATTCCACTTTGTAATCCTTTGTTATTGTTGTAAATAATAGAGGTTGGGAGTTTTCCTGTATATTGTGTGTTACTTGCTTGTGACTTTTGCTGGTCATTTGTGGGAGGCATTCTTGTGAGCATTTCTAGTGCATTAGTTGGTTGAATCAAGTGCAAGACTTGGTGGCCGCGCAAGAACATTTCCAAGGAAGAAATTTGACTCTGCAACAACTAGTATCAAAGCATAGAAAGATGCCAACAATCAACCACGAGATCAGAGAACGAATTGTGAACGTTGAAGCCTTAATCGGTTTTGTCCCTAAGGGAGAAAATGATTACAATCTGATTGCAAAGATTGCTAATTTGGAGGCTACTATGGATCAAATTAGGGAGAAATGGCTCAGATTCGTAAAGATAATGATGATATGCGCTTTGAATTGGTCATTATGCAAAGAGCGGTGGCTTCTAATGCAAAAAGAGGGGTTGATTGTCTAGTGGTAAAAGTTCCAGAACTAAAATCTTTTAGAGACAAACGGAGTGCCAAGGAACTTGAAAATTTCTTGTGGGATATGAAGCAGTACTTCTCGCCTGCTAGAGTGTCTGAAACTGAGAAAGTGATAATTTCTATCATGTACCTTGTTAGTGATGTGAAGTTATGGTAGAGAAAGCACATAGTGGATGAAGCCAATCCGGATCGGGAAAAAATTGACACTTGGGATTGGTTGAAGAAGGAAATGAAAGATCAATTCCTTCCAAGCAACGAGATGGGTTGAAACGTCTCAAATAGAATGGTTTTGTGAGGGACTATGTAAAAGAATTTAGTTCTTTGATGTTGGGCATTCAAAATATATCTCAGGAGGACATGTTGTATAATTTATTGCAAGATTATGTTTCCTTGGATCCTTCTACAAGCTATCAATAGCTTTTTCCAAGACATTCTAGATAATATTTTAGCATAAGTATGCAACATATATTTGGTTAAAGATACCTCCATTCCATTGACGAATTACGATGTAACCTATATCACAATGACAACACACCAGTATTTATTCATGCATTTAAGCAAAATACTTCACAAAATCCTTATTATCAATTGTGTCCTTCTTTACGTTTCATAATGTATATCCTTAAAAATGAATCATCAAAGCAAGTTTGCAAGGTTTTCAATGTGTTCGATTTTGCTATTGACCTTCAAAGTGAAAAATATTTATTGACTTACCCAACAGGCACTCAATTGATTGATAACTAAGATGCTCAATTGATCACAATAAACTGTTACAATAATGAATGGTCAATTGTTGAAAATTTAATGGAAGCAATATTTGTGACAAGGTTCAAAATCTCAAGTCATGTTGAAGTTTCAGTCTTTATCTAGAATTATATTGTTTTGGTATCATGATGAAGGTTTGATATATGATGTCAGTGACGGATTGGAAGTTAAAGAAGGAAAGAGATGAAACATAGGAAGGAGAATGATACATTTCGACTATTTCGCTCGGCACAGTATGAGATTTCAAACTTAAGTCAGTAGTCAAAACACTATTGCCAAATAACAAATTTGAGCTAGTCTCAACAACAGTTGATGATGTGGCCTACTAATATTGTGCTAGATTAGTTGTGTAGCACTGCCCAAGTTGGTGAGATGGGTCAGATTTTAGGGGTCGGAATACCAAAGAAGGTTAATATATTCGAGCATGTTGTAAATTGACCTCCCATTAGTTGAATACCAATAATTTGCACTAACTCATATGCAATATGACTGTCTTCTCCATAAATCACATAAACTAACAAACAAGTTCCATCAAGATCGAGAAGATACACTGTTAAATAGAAGGATGAACCAGCTATTATCTTCCTTGATTGCAATAATTCCATCTCGCAGCATAGGAAAGTGGAACTGGGATTTTTAATTTGACAAACCTGCTGTCATTTTTACTCTAGACAAGCCACTGCTATTCAAGAAGGAAAAAAAGGAGCAAAGACCTAATGCTGGCTACTGCCACCATGGCAGATAACAAACTACAACAAACACATGAAGTTGAAAAGGTTTCCTTCAAACCAAATGGTGATTCAAGTCGCTGAAATGTGCCATAATGATCAACTACACCCACTAATTCCAAGACAAACGCATCCGAGATCATAACATTCCATACTACAGAAAGTTAAAGGCATCGAGTGCACTAGAAAGAACCAAGAACAATAAGCGCTGAGAGAAATCGGCAGCGAGAGGGAACGAGGCGGACTTACCTTCCTAAGGATCCAGAGACGGAAGGCGAAAGCGATGGACGGAGAGATGGATCGCCGGCGAGAATAGAGTCAAGCGATGCGGAAATAGACACTGCCGTCGCCCCTGGAAATGACTGGGGGAGCATCGCTATATCACACGGGATTTTTTGTGCTCCACCCATCGGCAGGCGAACGTCTGTTTCACGTGCGTGGACAGCCACAACTTGTGGGCAAATTCATGGATTATTATTACTCATTTGTCCCTGGTTTCCATAAATTTACAACTCTGAGCTGAAGCTTAAATTCAATGAAGCCGTCCCCGGAGCAATGGTGCAACGGTAAGATATTCGAGTTGTAATTCAGGGACCCGCAGTTCGATCCCCAGCTACAGCGTATTTGCAAGAATTTTCCTCCAAATGGGGAACGCAATCAAAGGATGCTGGGCATCTGGATTGGCCGCCGTATGTGCATCCCGATTTACCCTGGTGGTCGGTGGGAAACTTCTGTGGGACCGGGCCGACCACCCCCAGAGATGTGGCTACTGGGATTATCATTTTTTAAATTCAATGACGCCGTCCCAGCTATGGTGCGCGGTAGGACATCCAGGTATCCACGATTCGATCCTCAGCTATGGCATATTTGCAAGAATTTTCCTCCAAATGGGGATCACAATCAAAGGATGCTGGACATCTGGGTTGGTCGCTGCGTGCGTTTCCCGATTTATCTTAGTGACCGGTAGGAAACTTCCGTAGGGCCGGACCTCCAAATGGGAATTGCAATCAAAGGATGTTGGGCATCTGGGTTGGTCGCTGCGTGTACTTCCCGATTTACCCTAGTGACCGATGAGAAATTTCGATGGGACTGAATCGATCACCCTCAAAGATTGAGTCAATACAACTAACTGGGATTACCATTTTTTAAAATTCAATGACGCCCCTTATTTATCATCTTCTTTAAAATAATCATCATCATTTTTTTTTAAATTCTGAAAGTACCTTTATTTTAATAATATTACAGAAATATTTAATTAGTTACTATAATATATATAACTAAATTAAAATAAATCAATTTAATTTAATTAAAATTATCAATGTAATTAAAATTATAAAAAATAATTAAAATAATTACAACTTTATTAAAATAACTTTCACACTGACAGCTATAGTGAAAATTGTTATAATACTATTAAAATTATTTTACTTAAATCTAAATAATTTTGATTAAGTTAGAATAATTATTAATTATCTCTAAAATAAAAATATGTTAAAGTGCTGTTTTGAAATTTTTCAAAAAAGAAGTATCTTTTCACAAAATTAATAATCTTTTTCGCCCCCGATAGGAGAATACTAATTGTGGGGTGGGTCCCACCAGGGTTCGGCACCCGGAAGAAGAGGTTTAAAAAAGGCGTAATTTGTTTAGCTAAAACGTTGGGTAAGATTAAAATACTCATTGTCGGTTGGCCCACTTTAATAATTGCAATTAATAAACATGTTATTTTTGTTTTTCTATTTTTTAATTTTAATTGGTTAAATATTCAAATTTTCAATTAAGCCTAACAACTCATCTTTTCAATTACGACTATATGCACATGGCCTTTATATAAGTGTCTTTTCATGATTGATCCTTTCTATGATTATGATAACAAACATCTTATATAAGGCAAAAATATCATCCTTATATTTTACTTGTATTTTATATTCATCATTATAAAAATCAAAATTTTCTATGTTAATCTAGGTATACTATTATCTAAGTGAACATACAATTCTAGTATAATGATATGACTCTCCTAGTCAATAATGTGCATGTCAAACTCTCTAAGTGTATTAAATTTAACCTCAAGAATAGGCTTAGTAAATATATTGGCAAGCTTTGATCTTGATTTGACATAATCAAGAATAATATCACCTATCACTATATGATCCCTACTAAAGTAATGTTTCACCTTGATATGCTTGATCCATGCATCAAATTTTTAATTAAATTAATGGTGCTATATCGTCACACAAGACTTATACATTTTTATAGTAAAATCCAATCTTCTAGTGTGTCCATCATCCAAAATAATTGTGTCACGCATTCACTCATCACCACGTGATGTTTCTTTCGACTACTCCAACTAACTAGGGAAGATCCAATAAATTAGCATCCCCACTTGTTTTCTTCATGTCCAATTTGCACATAATTAAAATCAGAGTAACTTTTCAAATTTAGTGTAGTATCAGTTCTTAGATACCAAAGATCTACAATAAAAGTACTTTTGAGATACCTCAAATCCTCTTAACAGCAATTAAATGTGATATAATGCCTAATTATTGTTCATATTTGTTCAGGCCATATATTGTGAGGCCCACAATCAATCACGACTTTGATCCTTGTCGAGGATATGTTAGGGATGGCTTGGTCCTACAGTCCATCACGAGGGGCTTGAAGGGCCGAGTTGTGTATGAAGCTTGGAGGAGCATCCTATGTATGGAGCTTGGGGCAGTCTTAAGCGGAGTGTTTCGCAAGCTAGGGGTGTTGAGTCGAGGTGCTTAAGCAGTTGATCACTTAGAATGCCAAGTTTAGGTGTTCAGATCATCGATCACTTACAAGGTCGATCGGGTTCCTGAGATGTATGTTGAGGTTCTCAAGTCATCAAGCACTCAGGGGACTTAGACAAGCCGAGCACTTTTGGATGATTGGGTCACTAAACACTTGTCATGCTGAATACTCTGTTAGTGCAGGAAGCACTAGCAGATCAAACCTGTGTTTTGATTATGGAACTAGGATCAAGTTAAGTATGTGGTTTGGCTAACCAGGTTGAATTGAGCTTGCAGAAAACAGGTGAAGTCCTAGTGCTGCTAGGCATGAAATCTTGGCAGAGTCAAAGTGCACCAGGCACAAGTCTGGACTTGGTCAGGAGGACCAAGTTGCAGAAGGCTGGACTTGGTCAGGAGGATCAAAGTTGCAGCGGAAGAATGGACTGATCAGGAGGATCAGTTGCATTTCAAGTCCTGGGGGGCAACGACAGAGCCGAGCACAAGTCCAACGGATCAGGAGGACTCGGTTGGCATCAGGTAAATTCTCCCGAGGGGAGTGGGTGAGGACGCGTTCCTACGAGGAACAGTAGGCGTCGATCTAACCCAGGATTTCACCGGAGATCCGAAGTTAAGACTCGAAGTTGGTTTGGTGAACCGATTTGCTCCTTTACATGTTATATTTGAGCTAACTTGTTGTGCAGGAAGGAAAAGCTCGACGAAAGCCAACTCCGGACGAAAAACCTAATTTTTCGGGTCTGGAGTCGACCCAGATGGGCTCTAGAGTCGACTCCAGCCGAATCAGCTCGAATCCGGAAGTCAGCGCGTCGAGTTTTCCGCCAGATCAGCTTGGAGTCGACTCAGGTGAGGTTTTGAGTCGACTCAGGTCAAAATCTGATCGCCGCTGCCGCCGCCGCTGCTGGAGTCAACCCAGAACGAGATCAGAGTCGACTCAGAGAGGATAAACGACAAAGGCGATTAAGTTTTATCTGCCACGTCAGTTGGAGTCGACCCAGATCGCTATCTGAGTCGACTCAGGTCGGCTATATAAGGAACCCGCGAGCAGCAGCCGATTGATATCATTCAAAAGCCTCCAAACTTCGTTCCCGCGACTCCCGTGACTTCCAACTTCGACGTCGGTGCTGTGCCTGCCTCAAGCGACTGTTCCGAACACCGAGACGCCGAAATCAAACTCCGGGGAGCAAAAGTTTGGTAACAAAAACTAAAGTTGTAATTTCATTCTATTTATTCTTTGCACTTGAGTTTTGTAATCGGATTTTCGACACATTTGCTGCCGGAAAGGGACAAGTGAATTAGTAGATTGCCCAACGTAAACGGTCAAGGACCGTGGGCCTTGGAGTAGCAGTGTTGCGCTGTGAACCAAATAAAAACAAACTGTGTTAATTCGTCTTTACTTTCTTTCTGTTTCTGCTTCCGCACTTATTGTTTAAGCGCTTCCGTTTCCGCACTCGAAGTCTTTTCGAAAAATCGAAAAGCGTGCAAACACGCTATTCACCCTCCCCCCTCTAGCGTGTTTTCGATCCTACATACTTGAGGATCCATACTGAGCTGGGAATAACGTGGAGCCGATCCATTTAGGCCGGGGTTGTTGATGTAGTAAAGGATAATTATTTGGGGTATAAGAATCTGAATTTCCAAACTGACGGTTCCCTTTTGTTTTTTGATCTTTAGCTTTATTAATTGGCTCAAGATTCTATTCCTAAGGTTGACTTGCTATTTTCATAATTCATCTAATTGGGAATACTCAATTTAATATATTTTTATTTACTGAATCTGACTTTGTATTTGTTTTGGTTCCAAAACTAGTAGTTGATATTTAAACATCAATTATTTTTTGATAGTGATATTCCAACATCTAAGTGACCCAGAAAAACATTATCTAGTGGCTTTTGAAGCTGTTTACAAGCTCTTGATAATCTTCACCTCCATACTCTTCTCCACCTTTCAAAAAAGATTCATGAATGAAGTAGGACCAAGGGATTGAATCATATAACATACTCTTAGTCATTATTCCTATTTTGCTTATTATTTTTATTATTCTGTTGTGCATGTCATAGTTCGTAGTATCGATTTAGGGTTACAAGATCGGAGTGGTAGGATCAGATTATAGAATTGTATGATCCTACTAAAAATCTTTAAAATTTTATGATTAAATAATTTTTAAAAATGACTAAAAATATTAATAATTTTACATATACATGTAACTGTCGATATTCGACACCATAAATAATATTATTACTTGTACAAATTTAAATTAATTAGTAATTTAACTATCATTTTAGCATAGTAATACTCAATAATATTTATACTTTTATATCATAAAATAAAATACTATAAAATTTCTACTGACACAATAACAATAATCAAATTTAACTTCAATAATATTCCCTTAGTTCACAAAATTAAATATCATAAATTTTTTAACAATCAATTAGTAGGTCTCAACTATTCAACAAAAAAATAATTCATATAAATATACATTCAATCAATAGATAAAAATAATCCATATAAATACACATTAAGATGATTCAATTAAAAGTCAATAAAACAACCATCGATAAAAAATATGTAAATCATTTGTAACATAGGATCGTATCGATCCTAAGAGATCCAATAACTCTGCTCTGATTCCATCGTAAAAAACAATTTCAAACAATCCAAGAGTGATTTGGGATCACAATTATGCAAGCCTTGATGCATGCTAATACCAACAACTGAATCAAAAGAGTAGTGCAATGTTTATCTAATGTGTTTTTCTTAAAAGAAAAAGAGAATTTGTATTTGCAAGTGACTAGTTATTTACCCTTTATTTGCCTTGCATGGAGTAGAAGTGTAATGTTTTTTAATACTCCATATGTTCGTGCTTCGCCCAATTAATCCTAGAGGTAGAAAATTTTCTCTTAATTCGCCTATCAAATAAATTCAAAACACAATTTATACATATGTAGAAGCCCAACCCTCAAAATATTCATCCCATTTGAAAGTTGAATTCTGATCCTCATATTGCTCTCTAAATATTTTACCACTGCACTACCCTCTTGATAGAAGTTGATTTGGGTTGACATTTAGGGTTAGATTATGGAAATGCATTCAATAAAAAATTGAGTCCATGATAGGAGGCATCAGCATTCAAAAGCAGCAGGTTAACTCCCAAAGATTTCTGTCAGCATTCTTTTCAGGAATCAAAAAGACTGGCAAAGTTCCAAGAAAAGAACCACAAAATGCCTCATTGATCCTGGACAAGCTTTTCCAACTCTTCACAACTTGGCACAAGCATGTACACACACATGTTCAATGTGTTCAAAAATCATGGTCCAGGCCTGAAAGCAGCATTGCCCACAGAATGCTAGCAAAAATGCTTCTGACTCATTGTTTTTGCAGCATAGTTAAAGTTTACTTGCAGGAAAACATTAACATACAACAAACAACGACTAAGCATTTATCTTACTAAATAGAATCGGCTATATGAATCCTCTTATACCATTAGGTTTAGGAAAACATTAACATGATTGTAAAATATATTAGAGGGCATGTTTGTATCTGCTCCTTGTGCAGTGCTTGCATGCCCTGACCAAAAACATTAACATGTTAAAAAAGAGAGAGAGAGAGTTAGAACTATGTTTCTGTGTTCCTCATACTGATTTAAACAAGGGGTTGCATGGAGCTTCCCAATCCTTCATGGAGCTGCTTTGTTTCCACTCCACCAGCCTTTGCAAGAATTCCATGACCTGCACAACATCCAACAATGGCATCAATGGCATCTCCAAGTGAGAGTTGGAGCTTCATCGACGAAATCCACCAACCTCAGAGGGATCCCTCAAGGAATAAGAGGCATTTGTCTCTTTAGGATACTTCGATACAAGGATCCCGAATCCGTCTCCTCTTTCACGCAAAACCTACTCAATGGAACTCACATTAGTACTGATGGTTTCAGCAAAATCTTCGCGAATAGGTTTGCGGTATTCGTGTACCTTGAAAGCATCCTCGTCGGTCCGATCGTCTCCGATATAGACCGGCACGACATTCTTGCAATCAGAAGAACCTATAAACTCTACTTGTGAGAGCATAAACATACAAAGTACAGAGCCTTGATCTCGCTGCTTACCAAGTGACTCCAAAAGGAACTCCAGGGCCTTGCCCTTGTCCCACTTAATGGTGGGGCGGATCTCCAACACCTACAGATTAAAGAAACGAGGATCAGAGGTCATTCATAATCAAGATATAACAATGGGGGACAATGGATTGAGAGAAAGAGGCCATGACTGACCATTCTTCCCTGCGTCATCCGCAACTTGGGGAATGGTTTGAGCACTGACAGCACCTCATCCGCCAATCCCTTCCAACTCTGCGTGCAAGTTTTTTTGTTTGTTTGTTTGTTTTTGATGAGATGATGATTGAAGTTTAGAAAAGATTTGTTTTTTTTTCTTCTTAGAACGGAAATGCGCCGCAACTTGGTTGTGGTACCTCTTCAGGAACACATCTGAAGTGGACAGATACGCAGAACTTGTTGTTCTCTACTTTGGCTCCAGCCACAAGTTTGATTCTCTCCTGCAATTGTTTGTGGACCTGGAACGCAAGGAGAAAAGAGATTGAATCTTGGCGGCCATGGCTGAAAGGGATGTAGAGAGAGACGGGGACAGAGAATTAACCAACCTCATTAATCATGGGGAGGAACTCACTTGCTGGTTGGAAGAGAACAGCACGTTTCTGCAACAAAAACAAACGGAGAATATTAAATTATTATCGTTGATCTTGCTCGAATGAGGGTGTAGTATCGAAAAAGTTGGTGCCTTTTGGGTGTGTTGGGCGTTCTTAGGGAGTTTGATGTCCATGCCATGGCTTCCAGCGTAGTATAACTCGGTTAATTTCACAAAATCGAACACCTGTGGAACAGGGAATTGAACTGGTGAGGAACAGAAGATTTTTTTCGTTGCATTCAAAGGGGAGGGATTTGTGGGGAACCTTGCTCCGGCACCGGCCGCTCACGATCGCCGTGGGGAAGAACTTTGCGACTTCCTTCACGGCGGCTCGCATCTGAACGAAAAATCGAAACTTTAAGCGAGGAAGAAGACGAGAAGGACACTGGGTCTGGGAGGGAGGTTGCACTGGGATCTTACTGCGTCCGTCATGAAAGCGGAGTCGGGATCGTCGACGATGGGAGAGAGAGTGCCGTCGTAGTCCAAGAACATCGCGATCTGCTTCCCGTTTGAGGCCCGCATGATCTGCTCGAACTCGCTCAGAGCGGAGGGGTGCCGCCTCTGTTCCATGAACAGCACCGTCAGCCCACGAAAGATCCAAGCTTTCGAGTTAGAGAAGGGGTTGGAGAGGCCACTCACCGTCCACGCGGCTAGCTCCAGCTGCTCGTACTCCAAAGCCGGCGCCGCTGCAAGGGCGGCGGCCGCCTTGGCGTGGGTGGGAGAGGAAGCCTTCATGGACTCCACCCACCCGCCTGCCCAGCCTCCGCCGTGCTCGACCGGGAGGCGCTTCTTCCGGAGGGGCGAGGGAGCGGCGCCGCGCGGCGGCGGGTACTGGAGCAGCACCGGCGGGTTCGCCACTGCAGCCACCGCGATGGATTGGACCACATCGGGCACCACAACGTTCCGGCTCGTCATGCTGTTTGAATCAGGGATCCTCGTCCGTCGGCGCGATGGCGGGGAGTTGCCGGGACGGTGGCTTTATAGGAGGCTGCGGAGTGTATGATAATTAATGTTACTTGGTAGTTATTATCTTCCTATTTAATTGTCATTATTTTTTTTTAATTGTCACATGGATTAGGTAATCCATGGTACATTCAGTATATATTTTCTGCTTTGTACAGAAAAATACTTTATCAAAAAAAATCATTTCGAGTACTTTTCGTCGGCTCCTTCCGCTCACAGAAAACTCTCCGTGATATCAACGCCGTCCCTGCCACCGGCATCCATGATTTTTTTTCTCTGAAATTATCCACCACTCAGCCAAATTGTGATACGAGTCGTCGTCCTAAAATACATAAGGATCGAATTTCGATAAAATTAAGATAATATCCTTCCTTGTAGTAGTCAATTTCAGCTTCCAATTTATTTCGCCGAGATAATACCTTCTCTTGTAATAGTCAAGGATTGAATTTCGGTGAAACTGAGACAATATTCTCCCTCATAGTAGTCAACTTCAGCTTCCCAATTTACTTCGCCGAGATAATACATCCATCGTCATAGCCCAACTGCAGCTTCCCAATTTATCTCCTTACAGATGATAATGGGATCGACCATGTGAGACTGCTGGAATGACAGATTCCACTTTTACTACACTGTGATATGAGTTATCAAACAGCTTCTACTCTATCAATTCTTATCGTTCATTCAGTCTAATCTCAATCTGCTTCAAATACTTTCTTTCATGAATCAATCCAATCAACGGTTGAATATAGTAATTGCTAATGACTTAGAAAAAAAATGGATCAACCACCTCAGCGATCGTCGGTTTTATGAGTATGGAGGGAGGTAAATTCAAATAGTGGGGTGAATGACAAATTGTAAGTTCTTACGAGATTCGACCCTTGACTGTTGTAATAAAAATATTATACATTCACCATCTGGGCTATATGCCCTGGGAGCAATTGCTAATGACTTAGAAAAATTTATAGATGATATTCGTCCTTACCCTCTCAAAATTCTTGATCTCAACAATCTGGTTGTTAATCTTGAGTATATTTCTTGGCAACGTTACAATCGATTGATAATGAGCTAGATTTATTCATCCTTGAACTAGATTGGCAACGTTACAATCTTGAGTATATTTTGTGTTTATTTTGTATTATTTTTGATTGAAAAACTTTGTGGGGCTTAGATAAAGCTTGATCTAATACATTGCTTTAGTTTGATTTGATATATTTCACTGTTTTGTTACACTAAAGGCTTCATCCTATTCAATCGCATTGTTTCTTTTCAGATGGTGACTTGAGCAAACCTTAAGAAAAAAAATATAAACTAATATGATACACTCCACTATTTTGTGACCCTAAAGGCTTCAGCTTAAGTTGGACTACATTGTCAACACAATGGTCAATTTTATACATTAGAAAATGTGTTGTGTGGCATGAGCAATGGATGACTTTCCT
>NC_133878.1:5306504-5329041 GCF_044706935.1 Curcuma longa
TTGCAAAATTAAAAAAGGATGTTCTGGACAATAGAATACATTCAGAAACTAAAGGTATTTCCAATAAACTTGCATCTATTGAAGAACATGTTTCTTACCATGATCATTTGATGTATCTATTGGCCGGTCTTTGGAGGATTACAATGCTTTTGTGATTTCTATACAAAATCATGATGGCTGACCCTATATTAAAGAAGTGCATAGCCTATTACTGAACTACAAATATGTAGGAAATTCTATATGATAAACAACAAAATTTGTAGCAAAAATAGGATCCCAACAAGCGATCCATGTGAAAGAAAACTCGTACAAAGTTCGATTTATCTATCTAATAGATCTTATAGCAACCTTGAAATGTGTCCTTCGTTTATCTCGCTTGTCCTCAATTCGCTGGATCTTTTACACGTTTAAGCGTCCGTACCTTTATGTGTATCCACACGAACATGATCTCAAGCATTAAAGAAGAATCACCTTTGTGATGCTAGCCACACAAGGAGATTCAGCCAAAAGAGCTCAAGGAAGAAAAGGGGTGTCGGCCAAGAGAAAGAAGATAGCTCAAAATGCTTTATATTCCTTTAAAGAATGTAAAAACCTTTTATATTCATCTCATAAATATGAAAGATTTTTACCTCTTTAGCTTCCTCACATTAAAGTCAATTAAAACTCAAATAGAGCACATGTTTCTCATATTGAACTCTTCATCTTCTCTTCATCCAATGAAAAGAAAAGTCCTTGGTCTTCCTCATTATTAATTCATTAAATATTTTAATGAATCAATATCTCATTCAAATTTGGTTGAGTTTAATCTAAATGAGTCTAACTCAAATTAGACTCAATTTCATAATCCAATTGGATTCACTTGAGTCTAACTCAATTAATCCAATTCGGATCATATTTTAGTCAAACTAAAATCAATCAATCTCCGAAGCATCGTGCCCTTTGTGTGTGACCAATATGTTCTTGATAACGTTTAATAATGTGTTTAAACCGTTTTAGATACATAAGCAATGAGCGACATCTAGTAATGCATTATTGCTACCCAAGTGACGAGAAAATCAAGATCCGACCTAACCTTTCCGTGACTACTATAGTGTATGATGATATTCTTCTATCCTAGTTATCTAGTTTGATCAATGAGGTATAGACTGTGTCATACCTCGATCTTTGTATTTCTTGATCCTTAAATAAATGCACTCAAGCAAATGAGCTCAATATATCAAATTAACTCATTTGAGCATGATCATACATTTAGTAATCCTACTCGATCAGGAGCCCATAGACACTACTCCCATGGGAGGAATAGATCTCATCTACATCACTTACATCCCTCCGCATAATTCATTGCATACCCAGTGATTGCCTTTATAATCCACCCTGTTACAGGTGACGTTTGACGATACCAAAGTACATAACTCCTTATTTAGGGAATTGTAGTGACTTTAGGTCTAAGGATTATTTATACTGATAATCACATGAGAAAATTTATGACATTTATATAACAATCCATAAAACTTTCTCATGGCGGATTAATTCAGTATATATTCTCTAATATATACTCATATATCAACGTGATATCACATATCCATGACTTGTGAGATGAAATATATTATCAATTGACCTACACGCTAATCTCAATGCATTAATATTGTCCTTGTATATTAATGTTTGATTAGGAATAGTTAAAAGTAGTGTTCTCTACATCATCTCAATATCAATTCAACTAATTGATATATATGATGTAGATTAGAACCTACTATTTGTGGACATTATTATATTTAGTCATTTGACACAAACATGAAGTAAATATAATAACCAAATTTGCCTTTATTAATAATATAATATGATACAAGAATCCCTAGTCAATTATCACATAATTGACTTTAAGACTACTACTAATAAAATATAAATTAAAAGGGCAAAAAACTGTGGATCAATTGAGCTCCCTTCAAACCAATATAGGTTATTTGTCCATGGACAAACACCACCCTCAACCAAGACAATATAAATTTTCTCCACTATCAAACTTTCCAAACACTCCTCAAAATTCCCTACACCTTATCCCTCTCAAAATGATTTTCTTGGTCAACCTCCAACTATACCAACTATACGGTTTTTACAACCAATAGAAATTAAACCTCCACAGAATAAATCCACTCAGGCCTCTAAATCATCCTGCCAAATTTATTTCAAACTCGGACATACTGTAAATATTTGCTATCATATAACAAATCTTTTTTTAATTTATCCGCTCGGACATACTGTAAATTTATCCGCTCAGCAGCAGCTGCTGCCCGTGCTACGTGGAGCAGCGGGGGACGTGCATGGGAACTAGTGCGTGCATGCTTTTTACGTAAAGTTGGCGAAGGGACAACTCGAGTTTTTTTTTTACGTCTGTGGAATATAACATTTTATTAAATGGGAATATAATTCTCTTTCTTGTTGCTGTTTTTGTTGTCTTGCTTTTTGTTGCCATTCCATATCCTTCTATTTGTTGTCTCTCGAATGGTATCTTTTTAAGTTTCAATTCTCATACAATTAACTGTATAATAACATGTTTTAAGACCACAATTCTAATTACTGTCACTGATGAAGTATTTAAGTAGATTTTCAGCTCTAAAGATTAGTATTACTAATTAATAAATGTGGTAACTACCTTGATCAAAATGATCATTAGAGAAAGTATTTAAATAAGATTTTATCAATTATCTTTTACAATGGTTGAATTATTTGCCCATTCTTTATAAATTATTGTATGTATTTTATATCCCATGCATGTATCCTCCATTATTTCTTCTCTAAAAAATTTTATTTTTATTTATTAGATAACACAATTCAATTCTATATACTCATTTCATATAAATAAGTCATATATATGATGTAAAAAAAAACTAGATGATGCTTTGAAAATTCATTGCCACATTGGAAGCAGACGTCTCGATTAGGGATTAACACCGCTCCTACACATAAAGAAACACGTCAAAGGGTATCGAAGTTGTGCAACAAAACTCATTCGATACTTAAGTCACTCTTGTATTGTGGTTTTCATAAAATAGTAATAGAGGAGAAAATAAGATTGGATTCCAATGCCCATACAATCATCATCTTTTGTATTTATAAAGGATCAGTGCCCAACCCTAGGGTTGTTGAGCCCTAGCGATCGTGGATTGTTGAAGTACGAATCGTGAAGGATCATATCCGATTACAACCCATAACTGCAACAACCGTGCATAATTGGGCTACAAGTAGAATGGGAAGCTTGAAAGCTAGAGCTTAACATAAGGAACTCATGGAACTCAAAGAGAAGAGCTTGAGGAATTATGAATGGAGGGAAGAGCTCAGGGATCTCTGATAAAGGAATCGAGCTATTTGAGGGGCTCGATACGCTCGAGTATCGAATCAAACATATTATTGAAGTCGAGCTATAGGAAGTGTTGGGAACATTAACATCGCTAGAGGAGAGTGAATAGTGATTTGCGATTTCATTTGTTGTTAATCATGTGCTCCTCTACAACACGTCAACACGCAACAAAAACAAAAACAAACAACACAAAAGAAAAGACAAGCATAGAAACAAACTGATTTGACATGGTTCAGAACCCTGATTTTTATTCCACGTGGTGGCTACTATTCTAGCGAAATAACTACTAGCATTCTCCTTGCCAAATACCTTCCAAACATGGAAAAATCTCTTATAATACCTATTGTTATACAAGTAATATAAAATAAAATAAAGATACAAATACAAATATAATTTACATAAAAGAAACTTTACTTTGAACGTTTTAGAATGTCTCTTGAGGTCTGGAAATACAACAACACTAGCTTTCAAAACCCCCAAGAACCAATTATGAAAATCTCTTCAAAATCCTTCTTTTATAGTTTTTAGATCGGAGTTGATTTTCACATATCAGTCGATTGCCCCATTAAAATCGACTGTTGCACCAATAGAACGACTTTTACTAACTCTGATTTAACCATGAATAGTCAATTATTACTGTTCTTCAGTTGATTGGTGCCCAACAGTTAAGTATCATAGCTGTGTTAGAGACTTTCTATTTACTTCAACTATGTTAACAGTCGACTTTTACTATTCACTAATCGACTGATGTCCATGATCAAGTTGTTCAATTGAGTTTCAAATATTCTATTTGTTGTTATAATATCATAAGTTGATTGTTACTATTCATCAATCGACTGATTTACAATAAATCTCCTCAAACCCTAATTTCAGAATTTATGGTTGAAAATATTATAGTAGAAATAGTTTTTACAATCAACTGATAATGTTTATCAGTTGACTAATGCATTGTTCATAATGTTGAAAACACTACTCACAGTGCTAGAAATACTATTCACACTAAATTCGCTTATGCTAAGAGACCCTCATATCTCTAGAACTTACTCATATGATTAATACATGTTAACCCTGACTTATTAGGGTCTCATCCTTGTTTAGGATCAGATTGATTTCAACCTACTAGAACTTTACTCGCTTAGCATCCAGTCAACCTTAACCTGCCATGATTTTTTATCTCATGCCTAACATCTGGTTAACTTTAGCCTATTCAGACTTCATCATTGCTAAATATCCAATCCTCTTTGACCTGTTTAGACATCTCGTCTCATACATAACATCTGATCGCCCATGATCTGTGAGGACTTCCACCATTGCTAAGTGTTAGATCAACCTAACTCACTTGGACTTCACCCTTATCAAGTATTCGGTCCTCTATGATCCACTTGGACTTCATCTTTTCTAACTACTTGTTAGACTTTTAACCGCCAAGTATCTAGTCAATTGTAACTCACTTAGACTTCTTTATTGGTGCATTTGACTTTTAGTCAAGGTTGACCAAGATAGAGTTATCGAGTTAGATTTAGATATTTGATTAATATATTAGTTTTTTAAGAAAGAGTCAAGTAGGTCAAGGTCGATCGAATAATTGATAAGAAGTAAAAAGTTCAAGTAGATCATGGTTAATCAGATACTTGGATGTCAGAAGTTTAACAGAGAGTTGGTATGAGACGAGAAATCCATATAGGTCACGGTTGACCAAACACTTAATGATTGAAAGTTCAATAAGGAGTTGGCATGAGACGAGATGTTAAAGTAGATCATGTTTGACCAAATACTTGGTAGTCAAAAGTCCAACAAGAAGTTGGCATGAGACAAGAAGTCCAAGTAGATCACGGTTGACTGAGCACTTGACAATCGAAAGTCCAATAAGGAGTTGGTATGAGATAAAAAGTTCAAGTGGATCACAGTTGATCAAAAACTTAGTGATCGAAGATGAAAAAGTCTAAGTGGGTCATGGTTTATCAAAGACTTAGTGATCGAAAATGATGGAAGTCCAAGTGAATCAAAAAAAATTGGACACTTGGCACATGGTTGAAGTTTTGACAAGTCAAGACTGACCGAATGCTAAGCAATGGTAAAGTTCTTGTAGGTCAAAGATAACCGGATGCTAGGCAATGACGAAGTCTCAACAGGTCATGGTTGATCGGATATTGGGCAATGAAAAGACATAATAGATCAAGGGTGATTAGATGTTGAGTGAAGAAAGTTCTGGTAGGTTAAGGTGAACTGGATACTAGCAAGAAGTGATTTCAACTTTGGAAAGGTTGAAATAGGGGTAGCAATTAATAGCTAGAAATTGACAATCGATTGTTAAACCCTAAAATCCTGAATTTGGAGTTTGAGGGACTAAAGGGGGTCTGTTGGAACCCAACAATTAATTGCTGGAATGAAGAAATTGATTCCCCCATTCAACTGTTGGTTACTAGTTGACTGCTGGAATTCAACTATCGACTGATGGTACTGTAGCAACAAACAGAATTGTTACAACTCAATTGTATGATTCAACTGCAAGCTACCAGTCGACTGCTGAAATTCAACAATCTACTGCTAGCACTATAGCAGTGAATTAAATATTACAAAATCTATTATTCGATTTGACTATTCATGATCAGTCAACTGTTAGAATTTATCAGTCGATTGATGGTGGTCAAACATGTTAAGAAAGTGTCATTTTATAGGTTTAAACGGTTGGATTTGATGTAACAATCGATTGGTGAAGTCTAGCAATCAACTGTTAGATGAAAATATGCTTGAGCAACATCTTTAAAAGAGGATTTTGAGATGATTTAAAGGAGCTAATTTTTGAGGGTTTGAGGATGAAGTGCTATTACATTTTCAGACTAATAAGAGATAATTTAAAGCAACAAGAAGCATCCAAAATAAAGTTCACTTGTGTAAACGTGTTTGTTTCAATTTCTTTTTCATTTGTATCCTTGTATTTGGTTGTATGTATTGCAAAAATAATTGATAAGAGACTTTTCCGCCTCCGGAAGGTATTAGAGGAGAAGAATAGTAGTGATAGTCTTTAGGACTAGGCCATAGATGTAGTCACTTTGGAAGATGGTGAACTAAGTAAAATCAAACGTGATAGCATTGTATTTTTGTTCTTATTAGCTTCACTTCAAGTTTTCCACCGTGCAATATTTCGAAGCAATCGAAGCTATTCACCTTCCTTTAGCTCGCATGAGCCATAATAAGTGGTATTAGAGTGAGGTCGCTCTTCATTGGACTAACTGTCGAAAAAAGCATAAAGCTAGAGGAAGAAGAAGCAGCTACATCTTTGAAGCCCTCCAATACACTAATAAGTCATCGAATTGATCATCGAAGGAGCTCAATTTTGCAATGGATATCTAAGATGGGTTTGGATACGATATCTAAGTACTTCTGCTATTTGGATTAAGAGGTTTTGATCAATGGAAGACTAAGGTTGAGAATTTCTTCATGATGGACGTCAATAATTAGTTTACCTTAATGGAGGAATTTGAAGCCCTAATGGATAACAAAGGAAAACTCCTCAAGAAGAAGAAATGGACTGAGTAGCAACTTCAAAAATTGAAGACAAAAGACAAGGTAACAAAAATTTTAATTAATTTGGTTCCTGATGATATTTTGTATAGAATAGGTATATATCAAGATGCCAAGGATCTATGGAGCAAGGCTGTCAAGTTGAAAGTTCATCCTCTACACAAGATAATCATGAGTCCAAGGAGGAAAATTCATTGACTCAAGAACTTGAGGATTTGGAGGTTGAGAGGTGCTCAACATCCGAGGATGAAATTGAAAAAGCATCAATCATGAGTCCAAGGGGGAAAATTCATTGACTCAAGAACTTGAGGATTTGGAGGTTAAGAGGTGCTCAACATCTGAGGATGAAATTGAAGAAGCATCCACTTCAAGAAATAAGAGGGAGAGGTCGTTGACACTAGAACAAGAGGAACTTTCAACATTCGGAAGTGACAAGGCAGAGGAAGATTGTGCCACCTCCATAAGTCAAGAGAGTCCAAATTATAAAGATATATCAATTTCAATTATAAAAAAATAAAAATCATATAATGTGTTTTGAGTGTAGCAAGAAGGGACAATGTAAAAGCAAGTATCCTAATTAATTAAGAAGAATACTCAAATGATACCTAAGAAAATGGAGAAGTCGAAGTAAGTCGAACCTTGGTGTGAAAAGGTTAAGAGTACATTGTGTGTGTTTCATTAGAGTCGTCAATTTGGGTTGGATCCATCGGGTTGACCCGCCCTGTCAAACAATTTAGGTGGATTGGATTAAAATTTAATCAACCCATTTTAAGGTGGGTTAAGATTGGTCGACCCGCTTAGACCCGCCACCCGTGTGAGTTGGCCCGTGGCGGGCTTGGGTTGACCCACGAGTTGATAAAATTTATTTTTTTCATCAAAATTTAAAATTAAAATAGAAAACTCAATGAACTAGTGGTCTTAATCCATCTAAATTAAAATCTAAACTTAAAAAAATTTTAACTTGACCCATTTAAATTGTAATCCAAACTTAAAAATTTTAATATTTTCCTTATTTATTTGTTGAGAGGCCCATGGTTGGCCTATCTAACTCATAATCCACTTTAAGTTGGATTGGATTGGAGATTTTTTAATCTGCCAAGTTGGTGGGTCTGCCACCCCACCCCGCCATATGACGAGTTTCAAGTGGATTGGCCCGCCCCATCATGGGTTAACCCATTTGACAACTCTACTTTTCATGGAACCAATATGGACATTATTGGAACCAATGTCCAAAAGGGAGGCATCCAAATAAAGACAAGGGAGGATGCTCAAACATAGGGAGAGCTCCTAAGGTATTATTTTATAATACAATTTCTTTATATCATAATAATAAGTATGTTAGAAATAAATTTTATGACCTTGGTTCAAATTATCATAAACAAAGAGAAAACTTCATGGTGTTTCATAGTAGACCGACCTAATGATAGGAAGGATCTAGGCAAAAATTCTAAGGAGATTAAACATATGCCTAGAAAAGGAAATATTCAAGGTAATAATGAAAAATCAAGGGTTAATGCATTAGAGGTTGAAAATTAAGTTTTGAGGTCAAGACTTGATCAATTAAAACATACCCTTAATTAAGAAAATGACAAATGAGGTTAAAGGTAAGAAACAAAACCTAGATTTAGGTAGACAAGAGTTGTCTAAGGACAAGAGGAGAATAACATAATTAAGACTTCTAAGAAGCCTAGGAAAATCATTAGAAAGGTATCTAAGGAGGTTATTTCTAGTGAATACCTAGTACATACAAGGAACTTTAATAGGTATTGAGTTTCTAAGAGTGTGATCTCTTCACACTAGATGGGTATAGGGTCTGTCAACCTTAATTGGAGGGGTAGTTAACCCAACCATGGTAAAGGTGATAATTTAAGATATTTTCTAAGTATTGTGATATCTTGAAAATGATGTTCCAAATCTTATCTTGGAAGATTGCTATAGTGTGCCAATGAGAATTAAGTTTTTATGTTGATTAAAATTGGCACGATTAGATATATTCAAGTGCACCAAGTTGGAGTTTTTGGCACATTCAAAGGAGTTAGGTTGCTTATGTTAAATTATGTATTTGACATAATGATTAGTTGAAAATACTTAGATTGAAAATCTAAGTATTTTTATTATTGTGCTATACTTACCATATTTTATGTGTCATATTATATGCCATGATATCATATCCTACATTCATCTTGTCATGATAATGTATCTTGATATATGAATTGTTATGTTATATTATACATGCATCATTTGAGTTATGAGAGATTTCTTTCTAAAAGTTTTGCATTTGATGTATGTCATATCATTTACATACATAAATGTTAATTCCTTATAATTAAGGGCAAATGACATTTATTGACATCCTAGGTAAGATGATCAAATTTAGAATGTCGAGATAGAGATGCATAATTTTTTAGTTTAGAAAAAATAAATTTTATATCTCACAAGATCAAGTTGTGTTTGTATTGACATACATTAGACATAAGTGAGATGTTAGAATGATGAACTAAGTTCAATGTGCAAATTTAATGCATCTAAATGAGCTAAGCATCATCAAAATACATGGATTGTACATGACTAATCATGGAGAAAATAATGTATAAGTCATGTGCATTTAGCCCATAGATCATGTTTGAAAAGTGGGTTTAAAAACTATTTCAAAATCATTTTAGAAAATCTTGATAAAGTCTATTTATTAAAAGAATCACCATTAATTAGGTTGATACAAAGCTAGAGTGAAACATTGAAGTTTTCAATGATTTTAACTTTATGTCATTCTTTGAAAATAAGATGTATTTACTTAAAAAATTATTTTTTTCTTATAGTATTTGGCATAAGTAATATCTATATGAAATTTTATAATTTTTTAAAAAGCATAGAATTGAATTACTTATGCATTTTTAAATTTCAATCTGAAATTGATATGTAATTTGTTAGTCCGGCAATAAACTGCTATCCAACAACAATTGACTGCTACGGTGAGTTTTGATTGAAATTGAATTATTTCAGTTGGTTAAGCTCACTCGAAAGCATTTTAACAATCTCTAATCCTATGATATGCTTGGATAAATATTCAAATGTGATTTTCTTGGTAAAAATGAGAAAGAGATGTTAAAAAGGGAAGTATAAAGAATTAGGGGGGGGGGGGGGGGAGGTTTAGATTCAAGATCGAATCTTTAATCTCATGACTTAGATTTTGAAATTTCTTAAAAGTTTAGAAACTCCAAATCATTGTTGGTGTAATGATTGAAGTTAGAACATGCTTTGATGGGGAGGTTCTCCTTAAAGGCATGACTTCGATATGAAAGGGGGAGAATAAAGGAATTCAAGAAGGTTTGGTGAATGAGTGAAGATTTGTATGCTCAAGGTTGAGCATTAGAGAAAATGGAAGGTAGGGAACCTCCATTGTGATGTTGAAAGTTTGGAATAGAAGAAGTGAATGTATTTTCTGAAGAAGGTTTTGATGTGTGTTAAAGGGGGAGAATGAAGGGTTCAAGTTAGGAAATTTTCATTCATGTCTTACATGAGAAGTAGGATATTGTGATAATGAGTTAGTCTAACATATATATATTATCAAATATGAAAAAGAGAGAGATTATTGGTGAAATCGACCTTTGATCAAGATTGACTAGGTTGACTAAGCTCAAGTTATCGAGTTGGATTTAGATGTTTGATTAATATGTTAGTTTATCGAGAAAATATCAAGTAGGTCAAGGTTGATCGGATTATTGCTAAGAAGTGAAAAAATCCAAGTGGGTCACATTTATCAGACACTTGACGACTCGGAAGTCCAATAGGGTGTTGGCAAGAGAGAAGTCCAAGTAGGTTACGGCTGATCGGACACTTGGTAGTCAAAAGTCTAACAGAGAATTACAAGAGAGAAGGCAAAGTGGGTCACAACTTATAGGACACTTGCCAATCGAAAGTCCAATAGGGAGTTGCAAGAGAGAAGTGGCCGAGTGAGTTATGGTTGATCGGATATTTGGCAGTTAGAAGTCCAATAGGGAGTTGGCAGAAAGAAGAAGTCTAAGTAGATCATGGAGGACTAGACACCATACATGGGACGAAAAGTCCAAACTGATTAAGGAGAACTGAATGTTTGGCAATGACGAAATTCAAGCAGGTTAAGATTGATTGAATGTTAAGTATGAGACGAGAAATCCTGCTTGGTTAAGGTTGACTGGATGTTAGGTGAGTAAAGTCTTGGTATGTTGAAATCAATCAGATACTAAATAAGGTTGAGGCCCTAATAGGACGAGGTTGACCTGTACTAATCATACGAGGAAATTCTAGAGACATAAGGGTCCTTTGGTATAAGAGAATTTGATGTGAATAATATTTTCTACATTATGAATAGTTCATCAGTTGATTGAATAAACACAATAGTCGACTAATGTAATCAATATTTTCTGTAATAATGTTTTTCATTTCTAGACCTTGAATTCGAGATTTGAGGGGGTTTAATAGGATTTAATGTAGATAAGTCGATTGATGAGTTTGATCAATCGATCGATAACATTGTAGCAGTAAACAAAAAGTTTAAAAATTAGTTGATCAACTCGATTGATTGGGATCAATTGATTAATGAACAATAACAATCAACTGTTGGCACTGTTGTAGCAAATACAAAATTTCTGAGTCGAGCGGGGAACTTGATTGGTCATCATTAATCGATTGATGGAGATGATAAGTCGTTGCTACTGTTCGAGCGAATAGAATATTTATAGTTCGACTATTACACTCGACTGATTTGGTATCAGTCGATTGATGAACATTAACAATCGACTATTATAATAAAAGTTGAGTTGCAAATAGTTGTTCTATAGGTATAATGTTCGAATTCAACAAAGCAATCGATTGATGGACGATATCAATCAATTATTAGGTGGAAATCAGTTCAGACCTAAAAAGCTATAAAGGAAGGATTTCATGAAAGATTTCGATACCGATTCTTGAGAGTTTTAGAGAAAAGTGTGCTGCATTCCTAGACCTCATGAAGAGGCAATTCAAAAATATTTAACAACAAGATTTTATTTGAAAATTATTTATTATTATATTATATTCATTTTTATTTTTGTATTTGTTATGTATTTCTTGTATAACAACCGGTATTGTAAAATATTTTTTCACCTTTAAAAGGTATCTAAGAAGGATTTCATTAGAATGGTAGGCTGCAAAGTAGAAATCAAGGTTCCAATCCACGTTAAATTGATTTATCTCTTGCACTTGTTTTGTTGTGTTTGCTATTTGTATATTTCGCTACATGTATAATTTATTATAGACGAGCACAACGAAATTTCATCCTGTCCTCTAATGACGTCATCAATCTGAACACAGAACTGCATGGATTCCAAAGTCGTTAAGGGGAAGCAGGAGTGCTAGCCACGTAGACTGAATGGGATCATGGATCCCATAAACTATACCGCTAGTGTACGGCTAGAATATTAGAGCATATGTAACGCTAAAGGCGTTATAACATCTCTATCTCATCAAAATGCTGGGGTCCACTGCCATATCTGCATTATAACATATTACATTTTTCACCCCACAACCCAGTTGTCATGGTCGATCAGCCGGTCGACCACCACATGTGGTGGTCGACTAGCTGATCGACCACCATGTGTGGTTCATGTCTTCTCCTGCAAGCCTTCTCCGTTGCATGTCTTCTCCGTTAAAATAGCTGTTATATAAAATCCAACGGCTATAACGGCTATTTTCTGAAATCCAACGGCTCAATCCACAAATCCAACGGCTATAACGGCTATTTTCTGAAATCCAACGACTCAATCCACAAATCCAACGGCTAAAGGGTCAACCACCATCATGGTGGTCGACCACTGGTCGACCACCATGTGGTGGTCGACCAGCTGATCGACCATCAGCTCGTGGTCGACCAGCTGATGGACCACCAGCTCGTGGTCGATCAGTTGATCGACCACCACATTGTGGTCGACCAGCTGATCGACTACCTCCTACCGCAGAACTACGTAAAAAATTTTAATATTAAAATAAAAATTAATTTAATAAATTAAAAATTAATTTAATATATCAATGAAGCCCACCACATTCGTTAAAACGCGTTAAAAACTTTTAACGCGCCGCAACGCGGCCGCCGTTCATCCGAGACGTTATAACGCCTTTTAACACGGCGTTGCGGATGCTCTTAGTCAACTATTAGCAATAGAATTGAGAGATATTTAGACTATCTCGAGACATAGCTGAGTTGATTTCGACGCAGCAGACTTACAGAAGAGAACAAGAGTTCGAATCCTGACGAAGCCAGATAATACCCTCCTGCGTCGTGACCAACTGCAGTTTTTCGATTTACCTCCTCACAGATGGTCGTGGAGCCGAACGTGTGAAGCCGCTAAGGTGACAGATTTCATCTTTTTTGCAAAAGAGAGATATTTAGAGATTATATATTTAGAGATTATATAATATTAGTCAACTGATTTTCATTGTCACTTAAATAAAAATAATTGGCGCGCAAGTTAAGATTTCTATTTAAGTCGTGCACTTGTTTCTTTCAGTGCACTCAAGAATTCATTGCTAAAAAATACTTCAGAAACCTAGCTATTTCTGTTCAGTGGCTTGTTCAGTGGAGATTCTTTAAAAATATATGTAGAAATAGTAGTTTATTTTCCTTATAAGAAACCATAAGTTCCACATTATATTAAACAATATTATGTTCAAACAATGATACTGTCCCAAACATTTTGAACTAGATTCTACTTTCACATACATTGGCCAACACTTCAAAGGTCATCAATAATTTATGCTTGAGAAGTAGCTTGATGAGCAAGTAAGATTAATTTTTAATTATATTCATGATACATAAAATATATAAACACCAACATAAAATTATAAGTAGCTTGGTGAGCAAGGAAGACTATTTATGTATATTCATGCTAAATAAAATATATAAACATCAAGCATAATATATACATATTGAACATGTAGCTAGAAAGAGAAAAGAGAAGTATATATAGTGTAGAAAATGATCAAATATAGACTTATTTTGATAAGTTATTTATATACTTTGTGGAGTATGTATAATTATGATTTACTAAAGGGAAGAGGATAGAGGAGAACATGATTTATCATTGTCTTATTACTTTAGCCAAATAGATTTATTGATACAAGTTATTTATAAGGGTTTATGAATTATATCATAAACTTTGTTAATTAATTAAAATCATCTTTATTGTTATATATTTTTAGAACCAAGGTTTTGTCTACATATATACAATTATATAAGTATGAGCTAGGAAAGTGCCAAATGGTGATTAAAACCTACACTACATCATCATGTGCACTCTAAATTATGCAAACAATACATTATGAGACAATGACTTTGGGTGCCTAGAACATGGGGCACATCCTTGGGAGGTGTGAACCCAATTAGTCCTTCAAAATTAACGTGTTTATAGACTTTGGGATGGATTAAAGAATCCAACAATTTAATCACATTTTCAACGATGTCAATTATCAATTGAAGAGCCAAAATCATAAAATTTAACAAGGGTAAAATAAACTTTTATAATAGAAAGAAGGTTAAATTAATTTACGTGTGGATTGTGGCATGGTTACTAGTAGAATTTTATTAATATACTTCGGATATTCAATGAATTAATAAATAAATACCGAAGTAGACGCACGTGAAGTAAAAGAGTCTTTTATTACTTCGCCTTAAAATCGAAGTCGTATTCAGTAAAAAAATTGAAGTCTTTGGCCAGTCTAAGCATGCGTAACCGATTTGAAATTAGGTCAATTTCAAAGTAAAAATACTCTTTTACTTCATCGGTTCCATAAAAGTATTAAAGTATTTGATTATATGATCTCACAGGTTACATAACCCTCCCAGATTTCTAAAAACCTTTATAACCATATACCTAATTTAAGAAATTATCAAATATTATAAAGGAAGAGATTAATGGTGCAATCAGCCTATAAAGTTTCGATATTTGATAATATATCTAGGTCCAGTCAGTTTGATCAAGAGTTAATTTAAATAGGACATGATGTTTGGGTTTAGTCAGGTCAAGATTGACCAGGTAACTAGCAAGAGCAGTCTAGTCAGATTAAAGGTTGACCGGATCACTAGCAAGGGAAGTCCTAATTGGAGGTTAGGTAAGGGTGAGAAGTTTATAGAATGATTAGTTCTAACTAGAGGTTAGGTAAAGGAAAGTCCAAGTAGGTTAAGATGATTGGAGGCTTGGCAAGTGTAAAAAGTCTATCGAGTGACTAGTTCTAACTGGAAGTTAGGCAAGGGACAATCCAAGTGAGTCAAGGTGACTAGAGGCTTGGCAAGGGCGAGAAATTTACTGAGTGAGTAGTCTTAATTGGATGTTAGGCAATGTAAGTCCAAATAGATCAAAGGTAACTGGATGCTTGATAATGAAAAATTTTGAGGGAGTCAACCCTATGTAGTGAAAGTCTTGTAGGAACTCCAAGCAAGAAGCCCTGTGTGTCAGGTAGACTTACAAGAGTGAGTTTGATCCTAAGGGAGTAATTCTTAGGTGGTAAGCCTAGTAAGTTGGGTAGACTTACATGATTAGTCTAAGTTACTTGTTTATAATTGTATGTTTGTCTTACAAGAACTTGGAGTTGAAAGCAAGATTGAGGAAGTAAACAAATGTAAATCAAACGCAACCAGACTAAGTCCAGAGTAAGCCAGACTTAACTCGGGTCAAATCAGATCCAAGAAGGATTGGTAGACCGATTCCAAGGATCGATAGATCTATTTGGGGTCAGTTAACCAAGTTCAAGTCTTAACTCGAAGCAATGATGTGGCACTTGGGTTCGATAAACCGACACAAGGATCGGTAAGTTGATAATCCTAAGAATGATGAGATCGCAGATCGTGATGAACTCGATCATGGGGATCAGGTTTACCCAAGATTGGTATATCGATCAGGCCAGATCAGTAGACCGAAAACTACTATAAAAGAAGCCTCGGGGATAGAGCTCGGGATATCAACTCTCATATTCTACTCCTTATCTCTATGCTCAAAAATGATGTTGACACGTCACTTGTATGATCGGGGAAACGCCAAGAAAAATGCATGGCACTCAAGGGCTTCTGGACTGACAGTCGATAAGTGTTTTACTTTATTGTATACATGCTTTAATTTCTTATCTTGTGATTGTATATATAATTTATAAGAGGTTTCTTCACCACCAAAAAAGTTCTGGAAGGAGAAGATGCTTGAGTGTGTCGACCTTAGATGTACTAATCCTGTGGAATTAGAAATCAAGTAAAAGTCCTTCTGTCTTTCTATTAATTATATTATATTCCGCTACAATGATTAACTTTAATAGAAATGATAAATGAAAGAGAAAAACGAACGAACGATAATCACCCCCGTTCTCGACCACCTCGATCCTATAACTTTGACCAACAATAGTCGACTATTATTGTTTATCAATCAATTGTTGCCACACTAGTCAAGTTCTCAATTTGAGCCAAAAACTTTTTGTTCACTGCAAAAGTGACAACAATCGATTGTTTCTGTTCATCAATTAGCTGTTGTCCATTAGCTGAGTTGTTCAGTTGAGTTTCAAACAATTTGTTTACTACTATAGTGTCATTAATCAATTGCTTAAACTCATCAATTGACTAATGTGCCCATCAGTCTATTGATCAATCCCATCAATCGTTTGATCATGCAACAAACCCTCTTAAACTCTCTCAAACTCCAAATTCAAGGTTTAAGATTTATTGTAGGATCACGAGCACGCTAGAAGGGGAATGAATAGAGTGCTCAATTTTCTTTTTTGAGATGATAGCAATTTAAAAACAAATAGAGTAATAACTTAAATGCAACAGAAAATAGACTAAGCATGTGAATTGTAGCGGAAATAATTAAAAACAAAAATAATACCACACAAACATAGAACAAGACTTTAACATGGTTCGGCTTCCCTCCTAGGTTCCTACTCTACAATGTATGATCCATCATGTGGATCACTCCTGAATTCTCTCTAATAACATGTGAATTGTAACAGAAATAATTAAATACAAAAATAATACCACACAAAAATAGAACAAGGCTTTAACTGGTTCGGCTTCCCTCCTAGGTTCATACTCTACAGTGTATGATCCATCAGATGGATCACTCCCCAATTCTCTCTAATAATTCTCCTTTCTAAAACTCTTCTAAAGGTGGAGAAACATCTTACACAATGAGATAGTTAATAGAACAAGTATTAACAAGTAAATAAAATTAGGCAACTAATAAAGATACCAAATGAAGAACAATGTTGCCTATGAAACTTGAACGATCAGCACACTTGTGAGTAGCATAACAATAGGAAGATTTTGAGCTTGTACATCAAATTATACATCTGAAACAAGAGCCTTAGCTTTCCTTTTATAAACAACTATTGACTACTAACATGGTACTTTTTCAGTCGCTTGGAAACACTTTTGATCACTCAAGCCATGCTAACCTGATTGTTGATTTGATCCACTTGGAAACACTTCGGTCGCTCGGACCACTTACGATTGGTTAGATCACTAAGTTACTCTGACTCCTACGCCACAAGGTTAGTCCACAAGTATATTTTACATTTGGACAACAATTATTGCTTCGAAAGACAAGGTGATTTCTCCATCAGATTTGGCTTGCTATTAAGATTACCCTTGACCCTAGAAGGATGAAGCAATTCTCATCACTTTTCATGTCAAAAAATCTCTCAAAGCTTACCTGCTTGGTACCTCCAGGACTTACCTTGCCAAGTTGTCTGGTCTAGCTACTTGCTGACCCACTAGGACTTCCAGTCTTCTGATGTCTACTCATCCGACCTATTAGAGTTTAGTCACTTAACCTACTTGCCAAATGTATGATCTTCTTGACCCATCTAGACTTTCCTACCTAGTGTCTAGTCACCTGTACTAAGAATTTTCTTCTTCTTGATCCTTGGTCACTATACCTACCAAGACTTCAAACATATTATATCTATAAAATAGTCTAAGTTTAAACTTTCTTGCCATACATCAAAACACAGGTTCAATGTAATGCTCCCTGCATCGACAATTATCAATCGATTGCTACCTCTATTTTCAACTTTACTAAAGCTGAATTCCCACCTTACTTGGTATTCAATTAACCTTAACCTACTAGAACTTCCTTTTTCTAACATTCGATCAACTTTAACTTGCCGAGACTTCCTATTACTTAACATTAAGTCAACCTTATACGATTAGGACTTCACCGTTATCTAGCATCCGATCAATTTTAACTTACCAAGACTTCATCACTACCTAGCATGTGGTCAACCTTGATTTGTCAGGACTTCACTTCTTGTGCTTAGCATCTAGTCCTTCATGACCTGTTAGGACTTTCATTATTGCTAAGTATCAGGTCAACTTTAATCCACTTATACTTTACTTCTCATGCCAATTGTTCGGTCCTCCATGATCCACTTGGACTTCACTTCTCATGTCAAATGACCAATCCTCTAAGATCCATTTGGACTTCTCTCTTACCAACTCTCTATTGGACTTCCAACCACTAAGTGTTCGATCAACCATGACCCCACTTGGACTTCTCTGTAGCCAACTACCTGTTGGAGTTAGACTTTCAATCGTCAAGTGTCATATCCTCCATGACCCAATTGGATTTTGCCTCTCATGTCAACTCCCTGTTGAACTTTTAACCGTCAAGTGTCTAATCCTCCATGACCCACTTAGACTTCACCTCTTATGTCAACTACCTATTAGACTTCTAATCGTCAAGTGTTCAGTCTTTCATGACCCACTTTGACTTTTCTCTTACTAATTCCCTGTTAAACTTCTAACTTGTCAAGTGCTTGATCAACCGTAAACCATTTAGAATTCTCCACTATCAAGTATCTGATAAACATTGATCCACTTTACTCTTTGCTAAACCATTCAAATCAATCTTGGTCAACCATTCCTCAGTCAATTACATGAACAAAGTAGTCAAGTATTATGAACAATATTTTCTTTTGCATCCCTAAACTCCAAGTTTGGGGTTTGAGGGAGTTTAAGGGGATTTATTGTAGATCAGTAGACTGATCGATTTGATCAATCGATTGATGACACTGTAATAGCAAATAGAATATCTAAAAGTTGGTTGATCAACTTGATTGGTGTTAACCAGTCAAGTTGGGAAGTCGACTATTGTATCAATGGAGTGCGAGACTCAACTAATGGTACTACTGTAGCGAACAGAAGGTTTCAAGTTGGGAGTCTCGACTTATGCACAATAGTCGATTGATGTTGGTCAAAGATGAGTTGGAAAGAGTCATTATGTAGGTGCAATATTTTGATTTAGTGGAGCAATTGACTGATAGGTGCTATCAGTCAATTGTTAGGTTGTAATTATCTCCGACCTGAAGGCTATAAAAGAAGAGTTTTCAAGTGAATTTTAAGGCTAGATCTTGAAGGTTTTGGAGGTTAGTACTATTACATTTCCATACCTCAAGAGGTGATTATAAAGCGACCAAAGCAAGAGATTTATGTAAATTATTATTTACTTATTATTTTATTTTTTCTATTGTTTTGGTTATATTTGTTGTAAAAATTAGGTGATGTAAGAGTTTCTCCACCTCTAGAAAGGTTTCGGTAAGGAGAAAGTTAGTGGAGTATCACTAGGAGTAGGCCATGGAGTAGGAATTGGGGGTTCTGAACCACATAAATTGGTTTGTGTCTCTGTGTTTGTCTTTTCTTTTATGTTGTATATTTTTATTTCCGCTACACATAACTCATTGTAGAGGAGCACACACGAATGATCGATCAAAACAAAACAAATTGCTATTCACCTCCTCTAGCGACATCAATGATCCCAACAAAGTACATAGTTTCACATTTTATAAAAATAAAATATGTTATGAATACATTGAAATTAGCAATGGCATGTGCATTATCAAACACCATACTATAATGTATCACATGGAAACTAAATGATTCACTAAAGACAAGTGATTCAAACAAACCTATCTTTAAGATATCAACTTGGCCATATAAACAAGAGTTGCATATCTTTTTTTTTTAAACTTTATAAGAGAAGATACTTGAACTAGTTGATTGTGAATCATATGAAATCTACACATTTTATTTATTTGGTAAGATGACTAAGCACCCTTTAATTAAAAATGGTGAGTGTACTAAACAAATATTAAACTTAATACATACAAAAGATGTGTGGGGTCCAATGCCCACAAGTCATATTGATGTTTTAACTACTTCATAACCTTAATAATTTTATGGTGTCTTTTAATTAATAAACACTTAAGCTTTGAGTTATGTCAATTTGTTGGTTTGTGAGTCATAATCACACTAAATTAAATAATTAGTTTCATTGTCAACATTTACAAATAAATTAATTGTAGTATGAGTCAGAGACATGTGGTCTAGCACAAGTTCCCACTGATTTCAATTAGGTTTAGTGAACTAAACATGATTATTCGTGCATGTTGACTACTTAAATTAATCATGTATATAGCCTATTTAAAGACTTTAATTAGATTGTCTCCTAGAACTAGATCAAAACCTTTGTCTCAACTTATTTGAAATGTCAACATCTACAAATAAATGAATTCATATCTTTGCAAACTTATTTCATTTTGGCCCAACTAAACCTAATGCCCCTCCATGCTTTTCAATTAGTTGGTAGAACTTTTTTTTCAATGCTTTCAAAAGTTTTAAACAATGGGGGTGGAAAAGATATAGTGGTTGTTGTTATTTCATACATTTTTGGAATAGATGCTTAATATAAAAAGATAGGGCCATCACAGTGGGCATGCTTTACTTGCCATTTGATGCCCTTAGATAGTCAAATGCTTTCTATTGTCTTTTTTTTAATCAATTATTTTGAATCAGGGATTTTAACTGACTCGATCTAGTGGGATAAGACTTAATTATTATTATTATATATTTTCAATCATGTATTTTAGTAATTTATCAAAGTACATATCTAACTTTTCAAACTTTACTGAACACCCAAAGAATGATATCTTATTTTTGAAAATTATCAAGCAAACATTTATTTACTAAAATGTTCTTTTATATATATATATGTGTGTGTGTGTGTGTGAATTCAAGATTTTTAAGGTTATTAAACACTTTAACTAAAAGTATTTGATGATCCTATATGATTTAAAATCTATAAAAATGAAAATTTCATATTAACATAGAAGCATCTGCAATTATACCTTGTTAATTAAATAATTATTTATTTTATAATTAGTTGCTAATCAAAAAATAATTAATATTTTAAATAAATAATTAACAATCAAACTATTTTTAACTATTTAATTAGTAACTAAATATTTTATTTATTTTAAATCCAGTAAATAACATCTAATCAACTACCAGCTTTCAAGTATATTTAGCAAAAAGTGAGTAAACTCTAGAGACCTCGAATTTATACCAAATGAGCATTGATATTCTCTTAGTGTTTCTTTGAATTGTGTATTTTTTTTAAAAAAACTAATCCTTATAAGATTACCAAATACTTTTTACCAAAAGCATCCTTAAATACTTTTGGCAGCTTTAAATTAAATATAATCATATTCAATTAATTATTGACTATCAAGTAGCTTTAAGTGTTTAATGATTAAGAATATAATCAATTGCATTCATGTCTAGTTGATTATTAATTGGATGGAAATGGGTCGAATAATGCGGGTTGGTAGGAGGAATATTTTAATATAAGATAAGGTCACGACGCGATGAATCATTTATTATTACGATAGGTGTCAAGTGGAAGTGCATACAGGGATGTATGCAGCTAGTTAAGGCACCCTAAGATACCAAGAGATATGAACTTTATTCCTACATGACATGATCAATTTGATCAAACACTCATTATCTAGTTTCATTATTCAACTATTTGACAATATTCAATTTAAATCTATATAATAATACTATTAGGATTATATCATCCAAAAACAATTAATAGTTGGAACAACCAATAATCTACACATCACTATCCACCTCTAATACAATCCTAACCACCATACCATCAGTGATATCCCTAGTCATACAGAGGCACATTGTTAGGTAAAGGCTAATTATTCTAGTGCTCATGCCATAAGAATGCATTCATGTGTCTTTTCTTACTTTCCTCCATTCACTTTATATCTTCATAAGCATGAATGAACCTACTAAAGCAAAACAAACCCTATGTTATATATATGTATCAATCTCATAGACTAGTGAGTGTAGTAGTGGCCATGTATGCTAACACCATATCGTTAGATACTAATCATAAATATCGATGGGAATGATGGCATCATAGTGGGATGTTGTTGGCACATCTTGCAATATCTATTAATAATATTTCCCTCCTTGACATGGCTCCTCTCTATCATTCTCTAAGAGTATCCTCCCAGACATTGCCCCTCTCTTAGTCACTAGCTTCCTTGACCGGGATCCTCTCCCTTATTGCCCTAACTATGACCTTCATTCTACAAGAGTCTTTCTTCATCCATGTGGTGTTTTGTTCCCCTCATGTTGAATGAGCTCCAATGCACCTTGTTGTTTCTTTCTAAATTTCCTTTATATGCATCGTAATAGTGTCTCTCTCTATCGGTATGCCATTGTGAGGGCACTACTACTATTGTGTCGTTGTCATTGTAAATCTAGGCACAACATTGCATTTCCTTCTGCAATTGAGAGCTAAGGTTGTCCTC
>NC_133878.1:5329141-5405433 GCF_044706935.1 Curcuma longa
CCTGTGGAATTAGAAATCAAGTAAAAGTCCTTCTGTCTTTCTATTAATTATATTATATTCTGCTACAATGATTAACTTTAATAGAAATGATAAATGAAAGAGAAAAATGAACGAACGATAATCACCCCCGCTCTCGACCACCTTAATCCGATAACTTTGACCAACAATAGTCGACTATTATTGTTTATCAATCAATTGTTGCCACACTAGTCAAGTTCTCAATTTGACCCAAAAACTTTTTGTTCGCTACAAAAGTGGCAACAATCGATTGTTCCTATTCATCAATCGACTGTTGTCCATTAGTTGAGTTGTTCAGTTGAGTTTCAAACAATTTGTTTACTATTATAGTGTCATTAATCGATTGCTCAAACTCATCAATTGACTAATGTGCCCATCAGTCTATTGATCAATCCCATCAATTGTTTGATCATGCAACAAACCCCTTTAAACTCCCTCAAACTCTAAATTCAAGGTTTAAGGTTTATTGTAGTATCACGAGCACGCTAGAAGGGGAATGAATAGAGTGCTCAATTTTCTTTTTTGAGATGATAGCAATTTAAAAACAAATAGAGTAATAACTTAAATGCAACAGAAAATAGACTAAGCATGTGAATTGTAGCGGAAATAATTAAAAACAAAAATAATACCACACAAACATAGAACAAGACTTTAACATGATTCGGCTTCCCTCCTAGGTTCCTACTCTACAATGTATGATCCATCGTGTGGATCACTCCTGAATTCTCTCTAATAACATGTGAATTGTAACAGAAATAATTAAATACAAAAATAATACCACACAAACATAGAACAAGGCTTTAACTGGTTCGGCTTCCCTCCTAGGTTCATACTCTACAGTGTATGATCCATCAGATGGATCACTCCCCAATTCTCTCTAATAATTCTCCTTTCTAAAACTCTTCTAAAGGTGGAGAAACATCTTACACAATGAGATAGTTAATAGAACAAGTATTAACAAGTAAATAAAATTAGGCAACTAATAAAGATACCAAATGAAGAACAATGTTGCCTATGAAACTTGAACGATCAGCGCACTTGTGAGTAGCATAACAATAGGAAGATTTTGAGCTTGTACATCAAATTATACATCTAAAACAAGAGCCTTAGCTTTCCTTTTATAGACGACTATTGACTACTAATATGTTTTTTTTTCGGTTGCTTGGAAACACTTTTGATCACTCAAGCCATGCTAACCTTATTGCTGATTTGATCCACTTGGAAACACTTCGGTCGCTCGGACCACTTACGATTGGTTAGATCACTAAGTTACTCTAACTCCTACGCCACAAGGTTAGTCCACAAGTATATTTTAACATTTGGACAACAATTATTGCTTCGAAAGACAAGGTGATTTCTCCATCAGATTTGCACCTTGCTATTAAGATTACCCTTGACCCTAGAAGGATGAAGCAATCCTCATCACTTTTTATGTCAAAAAATCTCTCAAAGCTTACCTGCTTGGTACCTCCAGGACTTACCTTGCCGGGTTGTCTAGTCTAGTTGCTTGTTGACCCACTAGGACTTCTAGTCTTCTGATGTCTAATCATCCGACCTATTAGAGTTTAGACACTTAACCTACTTTCCAAATGGATGATCTTTCTGACCCATCTAGACTTTTCCTACCTAGTGTCTGGTCACCTGTACTAAGAATTTTCTTCTTCTTGATCCTTGGTCACTAGACCTACCAAGACTTCAAACATATTATATCTATAAAATAGTCTAACTTTAAACTTTCTTGCCATACATCAAAACACAGGTTCAATGTAATGTTCCCTGCATCAACAATTATCAGTCGATTGCTACCTCTATTTTCAACCTTACTAAAACTGAATTCTCACCTTACTTGATATTCAAGTAACCTTAACCTACCAAAATTTTCTTTTTCTAACATTCGATCAACTTTAACTTGCCGAGACTTCCTATTACTTAACATCAAGTCAACCTTATACGATTAGGACTTCACTGTTATCTAGCATCCGATTAATTTTGACTTACCAAGACTTCATCACTACCTAGCATGTGGTCGACCTTGATTTGCCAGGACTTCACTTCTTGTGCTTAGCATCTGGTCCTTCATGACCTGTTAGGACTTTCCTTATTGCTAGGTATCAGGTCAACTTTAACTCACTTATACTTTACTTCTCATGCCAACTGTTCGGTTCTCCATGACCCACTTGGACTTCACTTTTCATGTCAAATGACCAATCCTCTAAGATCCATTTGGACTTCTCTCTTACCAACTCTCTATTGGACTTCGAACCACTAAGTGTTCGATCAACCATGACCCCACTTGGACTTCTCTCTAACCAACTGCCTGTTGGAGTTAGACTTTCAATCGTCAAGTGTCATATCCTCCATGACCCAATTGGATTTTACCTCTCATGTCAACTCCCTATTGGACTTTTAACCGTCAAGTGTCTAATCCTCCATGACTCACTTAGACTTCACCTCTTATGTCAACTACCTATTAGACTTCTAATCATCAAGTGTCCAGTCTTCCATGGTCCACTTAGACTTTTCTCTTACTAATTCCCTGCTAAACTTCCAACTTGTCAAGTGCTCGATCAACCGTAACCCACTTAGACTTCTCCATTATCAAGTATCTGATAAACATTGATCCACTTTACTCTTTGCTACACCATTCAAATCAATCTTGGTCAACCATTCCTCAGTCAATTACATGAACAAAGTAGTCAACTATTATGAACAATATTTTCTTTTTCATCCCTAAACTCCAAGTTTGGGGTTTGAGGGAGTTTAAGGGGATTTATTGTAGATCAGTCGACTAATTGATTTGATCAATCGATTGATGACGCTGTAATAGCAAATAGAATATCTGAAAGTTGGTTGATCAACTTGATTGGTGTTGACCAGTCAAGTTGGGAAGTCGACTATTGTATCAATGAAGTGAGAGACTCAACTAATGGTACTACTGTAGCAAACAGAAGGTTTCAAGTTGGTAGCTCGACTTATGCACAATAGTCGATTGATGTTGGTTAAAGATGAGTTGGAAAGAGTCATTCTGTAGGTGCAATATTCTGATTTAGTGGAGCAATTGACTGATAGGTGCTATCAGTCAATTGTTAGGCTATAATTATCTCCGACCTGAAGGCTATAAAAGAAGAGTTTTCAAGTGAATTTCACGGCTAGATCGTGAAGGTTTTGGAGGTCAGTACTACTACATTTCCATACCTCAAGAGGCGATTATAAAGAGACCAAAGCAAGAGATTTATGTAAATTATTATTTACTTTTTATTTTATTTTTTCTATTGTTTTGGTTATATTTGTTGTAAAAATTAGGTGATGTAAGAGTTACTCCACCTCTAGAAGGGTTTCGGTAAGGAGAAAGTTAGTGGAGTATCACTAGGAGTAGGCCATGGAGTAGGAATTGGGGGTTCTGAACCACATAAATTGGTTTGTGTCTCTGTGTTTGTCTTTTCTTTTATGTTGTATATTTTTATTTCCGCTACACATAACTTATTGTAGAGGAGCACACACGAATGACCAATCAAAGCAAAACAAATTGCTATTCACCTCCTCTAGCGACATCAATGATCCCAACAAAGTACATAGTTTCACATTTTATAAAAATAAAATATGTTATGAATACATTGAAATTAGCAATGGCATGTGCATTATCAAACACCATACTATAATGTTCACATGGAAACTAAATGATTCACTAAAGACAAGTGATTCAAACAAACCTATCTTTAAGATATCAACTTGGCCATATAAACAAGAGTTGCATATCTTTTTTTTTTTAACTTTATAAGAGAAGATACTTGAACTAGTTGGTTGTGAATCATATGAAATCTTCACATTTTATTTATTTGGTAAGATGACTAAGCACCCTTTAATGAAACATGGTGAGTGTACTAAACAAATATTAAACTTAATACATACAAAAGATGTGTGTGGTCCAATGTCCACAAGTCATATTGATGTTTTAACTACTTCATAACCTTAATAATTTTATGGTGTCTTTTAATTAATAAACACTTAAGCTTTGAGTTATGTCAATTTGTTGGTTTGTGAGTCATAATCACACTAAATTAAATAATTAGTTTCATTGTCAACATTTACAAATAAATTAATTGTAGTATGAGTCAGAGGCATGTGGTCTAGCACAAGTACCCACTGATTTCAATTAGGTTTAGTGAACTAAACATGATTATTCGTGCATGTTGACTACTTAAATTAATCATGTATATAGCCTATTTAAAGACTTTAATTAGATTGTCTCCTAGAACTAGATCAAAACCTTTGTCTCAACTTATTTGAAATGTCAACATCTACAAATAAATGAATTCATATCTTTGCAAACTTATTTCATTTTGGCCCAACTAAACCTAATGCCCCTCCATGCTTTTCAATTAGTTGGTAGAACTTTTTTTTCAATGCTTTCAAAAGTTTTAAACAATGGGGGTGGAAAAGATATAGTGGTTGTTGTTATTTCATACATTTTTGGAATAGATGCTTAATATAAAAAGATAGGGCCATCACAGTGGGCATGCTTTACTTGCCATTTGATGCCCTTAGATAGTCAAATGCTTTCTATTGTCTTTTTTTTAATCAATTATTTTGAATCAGGGATTTTAACTGACTCGATCTAGTGGGATAAGACTTAATTATTATTATTATATATTTTCAATCATGTATTTTAGTAATTTATCAAAGTACATATCTAACTTTTCAAACTTTACTGAACACCCAAAGAATGATATCTTATTTTTGAAAATTATCAAGCAAACATTTATTTACTAAAATGTTCTTTTATATATATATATGTGTGTGTGTGTGTGTGAATTCAAGATTTTTAAGGTTATTAAACACTTTAACTAAAAGTATTTGATGATCCTATATGATTTAAAATCTATAAAAATGAAAATTTCATATTAACATAGAAGCATCTGCAATTATACCTTGTTAATTAAATAATTATTTATTTTATAATTAGTTGCTAATCAAAAAATAATTAATATTTTAAATAAATAATTAACAATCAAACTATTTTTAACTATTTAATTAGTAACTAAATATTTTATTTATTTTAAATCCAGTAAATAACATCTAATCAACTACCAGCTTTCAAGTATATTTAGCAAAAAGTGAGTAAACTCTAGAGACCTCGAATTTATACCAAATGAGCATTGATATTCTCTTAGTGTTTCTTTGAATTGTGTATTTTTTTAAAAAAACTAATCCTTATAAGATTACCAAATACTTTTTACCAAAAGCATCCTTAAATACTTTTGGCAGCTTTAAATTAAATATAATCATATTCAATTAATTATTGACTATCAAGTAGCTTTAAGTGTTTAATGATTAAGAATATAATCAATTGCATTCATGTCTAGTTGATTATTAATTGGATGGAAATGGGTCGAATAATGCGGGTTGGTAGGAGGAATATTTTAATATAAGATAAGGTCACGACGCGATGAATCATTTATTATTACGATAGGTGTCAAGTGGAAGTGCATACAGGGATGTATGCAGCTAGTTAAGGCACCCTAAGATACCAAGAGATATGAACTTTATTCCTACATGACATGATCAATTTGATCAAACACTCATTATCTAGTTTCATTATTCAACTATTTGACAATATTCAATTTAAATCTATATAATAATACTATTAGGATTATATCATCCAAAAACAATTAATAGTTGGAACAACCAATAATCTACACATCACTATCCACCTCTAATACAATCCTAACCACCATACCATCAGTGATATCCCTAGTCATACAGAGGCACATTGTTAGGTAAAGGCTAATTATTCTAGTGCTCATGCCATAAGAATGCATTCATGTGTCTTTTCTTACTTTCCTCCATTCACTTTATATCTTCATAAGCATGAATGAACCTACTAAAGCAAAACAAACCCTATGTTATATATATGTATCAATCTCATAGACTAGTGAGTGTAGTAGTGGCCATGTATGCTAACACCATATCGTTAGATACTAATCATAAATATCGATGGGAATGATGGCATCATAGTGGGATGTTGTTGGCACATCTTGCAATATCTATTAATAATATTTCCCTCCTTGACATGGCTCCTCTCTATCATTCTCTAAGAGTATCCTCCCAGACATTGCCCCTCTCTTAGTCACTAGCTTCCTTGACCGGGATCCTCTCCCTTATTGCCCTAACTATGACCTTCATTCTACAAAGAGTCTTTCTTCATCCATGTGGTGTTTTGTTCCCCTCATGTTGAATGAGCTCCAATGCACCTTGTTGTTTCTTTCTAAATTTCCTTTATATGCATCGTAATAGTGTCTTCTCTATCGGTATGCCATTGTGAGGGCACTAACTACTATTGTGTCGTTGTCATTGTAAATCTAGGCACAACATTGCATTTCCTTCTGCAATTGAGAGCTAAGGTTGTCCTCCCATAGTTGTCGTGACTAATTAAGGTAGTTGCTATCTTCATATTAAGGGCTTGTCAATAAGATTCTTCAAAAACTAAGAACTTCTTGTGAGATCATTAAAGTCAAGTCCATATATGATGCGTAAAAGCTATCGAAAAGAATCCATTTATTTATTGAGAATAATTTATTTTCTTGAGCAAGAAGAGTTAGGGACTCGAAAACCTTAGCTTATACAATTTGTACATGATAATAAGATGCTAGCAAAATAGCATTGCCACATTAAGTAAAATAAAACTACTAAGTTAGATTTCAAAAACTATGCCTCATCGTGTATGAACCTTTTTCTTTCTTTGAGTACGACTCATTTGGCTATATGATTTTGTTGGATCCTTGATCCAACATTGATCTTATATATTACAGTCGATCATATTAGTTTAAGCCCAATTAAAAATGATCAACCAAGGTTTGAGTTGAGTTTTAATGTCTCTGATAGAGTATGACCCTTTAATGTGTAGAGACCTAAAAGGTTAACTCCATAAATAGTGGTTATGGCCTTCACATCACACGGAGAGAATACTGGAGGAGTCTTCGAAGGAATCGTATTGAGCTAGAAGGCCAACCGCACGACTCTAAAATTGTATTAACTATTATGGATTCAAGTATGCTTCTACATATTTCTCTGTTAATTATTAATCATCAAATGTGAATGATCTAGGTTTATGCGTGATGGTTTTCACAATAAGGATAATTTTATTCTAACAATTGGTATCAGAGCACTCATGTTTAATCATTAATAATTGTGTGTAGATTTGATTATGAGTTTATTATTATAGAATTAATTTTGTTGTTTTTGCATATATGCAATTTGATAATATTTGATGTCCCTCCAAATTCCTAAAGCATTCTTACATGGAAAATATGTGCACGTTTCTTCTTGGGCGTGGCAAGAGTTTGCAACTTCCAATTTTAATTGTATACACAAATAACTACCTGTGTAATCGGGAAGTCGTGACTAGTTAGGATCAATCAATTAATACATTAGGATCAATCGACTGCTAGATTAAAAATTGGATAGTAAGTTTAGTAGCTTTAGTGGCCTAGTTGACTGACGTCCACAAATCGACCATAGTAAATTTATTGGCGCAGTTGACTAATATCCACAATTAATTGGTTATAATAAGTTTAACAGTCGATTGGTACAGTCGACTATTCATATATTAGTCAATTGTTTGTGAAGGCACAATTGACTACGAATAATTTGATTAATTAAAGTGATATCAAATATAATTTTTAAATTTAAATATTAGTATGTTTATATATTTTTTGAGATAAATTAATTGAGACAATATAACACCAAAGTGGTCCCTCTTGTGGAAATTAATTTATTTTAAAATATAAAAAGTTGTATATTTACAACTTATTTAAGTATTTAACCGGCTCAAAGAAAGGTTAATATTTAACAAAATTGCAAATACACTTGTGGCAATAATACGTGATGATTATCTAGCATTACATGTGAGTAATAAATCGGCTTTTATCCAAAAATGAAATATTAATGGACTATTTAGTATCTTGAGATGAGTTTACCTTTATTTGAAAGTTACTATTATTTTTGAAAGTTACTATTATTATTCTTATTTTGAGACTTATGTGAGTCTGTTTATTTGTTTGTTATTTTCTTTCAGCTTATCAATAATCTTGCTAATATTACTGTCAACATTAATTTCATTCCTATGCTAAATGGCACTAACTTCAAGTCATGGCAAGAGAACCTCTTGATAAAAAAAATGATAAATCTCAAGTCTCATGGACTCAATCTTTGAGGGTGGCCGGTCCGGTCCCATTGAAGTTTTCCACCGACCATCAGGGTAAATAGGGAAGCGCATACGACGGCCAATCCAGATGCCCAGCATCCTTTGATTGTGTTCCCCATTTGAAAGAAAATTCTTGCAAATACGCCGTAGTTAGAGATCAAATCACAGGTCCCTGGGTCACAACCTGGATGTCCTACCGTTGCACCATTGCCCCGGGGACAAGAGAACCTCTTGATAGTTCTTGAAGTCATGGATCTCAACCTTGCATTAAGGACTGATTCTCCTCCACCTCTTACGAACAAGAATACCTTTGATACCACAAGGGAGTTGGAAAAGTGAGAGGTGTCAAACCACATGTGTATGATGATCATGAAGAAAACCATTATGGAATCTTTCGGGGGTACGATACTTGATAAGATAATTAAGGCTAAGGAGTTTCTTTCTGAAATTGAGAAGGGATTTGCCAAGAATGAAAAGGTTTAAATAAGTACACTCTTAACAAGACTAATTTCAATAAAGTATAAGGGTAAGGGCAATATTAGGGAGTATTTTATGAAAATGTCTCATTTTGCTTCCAAGTTAAAAGCACTTAAAGCTAGAACTCATAGAGGACTTACTAGTGCATCTAGTTTTGATATCTCTTCTGGCACAATTTAGCCAATTTAAGGTGAGCTAAAATTGCCAAAAAGAAACTTGGTCTCTGAATGAACTCATCTCACACTGTATCCAAGAAGAGGAAACGTTAAAGCAAGATAAGATTGAGAGTGTTCACCTAGCGTCAACCCCTAAAAATAGGAACAAACATAACAAAAGGAAAAAGGATATAGAAGCTACAGATACAATGCTCCAGAAGAAACAACCAAAGAGGTCGAATGCACTAGAAGGTAATGATTGTCACTTTTGTAGAGTTGAGCATTATAAGAAGCAATGCACCAACTATCATGCTTAGTGTGCCAAGAAAGATGTGCTTCTTAATTTAATTTATTTTAAGGTTAATTTAAATTCCATGCCTACACATACTTGGTGGATAGATTCTGGTATAACAACTCACGTCAATGTGTCTATTTAGGGTTGCTTCCATTATTGAAAGTCAAGTGATGGTGAAAGATACATCTATGTGGGTGACAGGAAGACAATTCAACTTGAAGCAATTGGGAAATTTAAATTATTATTGAATACTAGTTTTTATTTGAATCTTTATGAGACATGTATTATACCGTCTTTTAGACCTAATTTGATTTCTATTTTTTACTTTGGACAAATTTGGTTATTTTGTTCATTTGGGAATATAAAATTTAGTTTGTTTCGTGATTCAAAATTGGTCAAAACTATTGGTGCTTTAAATCAGTCCCAGGGTTTCAATGTTTGACAATATATCATTGTCTAGTCAGTTTGACCAAAGGTAATCCAAAGATGACTTAATATTTGAATGTGAGTGAAGTCTAGTCAAGTCAAAGTTGACCAAATGACTAGCAAAGAGAAGTCTAGTTAGGTTAAAGTTTGATTGGATGACTACCAAGGAAAAGTCCTAACTGGAGGTTAGGAAAAGGATGAGAAGTCTACTGAATTACTAATCTTAACTAAAGGTTAGGCAAGGGAAAGTCTAAACAAGTCAAGGGTGATCGGATGCATGGCAAGGTTGAGTAGTTTACCAAGTGATTAGCAAGTTTAAGCAGGTCAAGGTGACTGGGTGCCTATCAAAGGGAAATCCTAGGGGAGAACCACTCTAGGTGGCATGAAGCCTAATAGGTCAGGTAGACCTACAGGAGCGGGGGCTTGATCCTAAGGGAGTAATCCTTAAGTGGTAAAGTCTTGGAAGAATGAATTCCAAGTAAGCTTAATAGATCAGACATATAGGATAAGTCTTAGGTAAGCTTATTAGGTTATAGATTTATAGAATTAGGCAATGATTGCATAGTTGAATTGTATGTTTGTCTTGTAGGAATCTAGAGAAGGAAGCAAGATGGAAAGCAGATGAAGGCAACCAGATGTAGTCAAACCAAGTCTAGGGTGAACCAGACTAGACTCCGGTCGAACCGGATCCTAGCTAGTTCGATAGACTGATCCCAAGCATTAGTAGATCGTTCAGGTCCGAGTAATCGAGTTTGAGTTCATAGCCAGATCGATGATGTGACACCTGGTTCAGTAGTATAGACTAATCTCAAGGATCAATAAAATGATAAACTTGATAAGACCATATCATATATTGCGAAGAGCTCAATCTTGTAGAACTGGTGAGAGCGCTAGAGCGCTAGAGGCACAGCTTCTTCTCCGGTAGGTCAGCGACCACCAATGCCCGGGAGGAGCAAAGGGAGGTCAACGATGCTCATAATCCGGAAGCCAGAAACAATAGGCAAGCCGACCATCAGGGTTTCGGCGATCATCCACACGAAGAAGCAGACAACAACGGAGGCAGAAGCATAAAGCAGAGCACTAGTGCGCTAGTTTCTCTCGGTCGGCAACCAAAGCAATTCGAGAGGAAGAAGGAGAATGGAGCAAAGCAATGGCCACCAGCTAGGGTTTTCTATGCCAGTGCCTCTCCGACGAGCAGCAAAGAGTGGCGATGATCGGCTCACCACAGCGCCACGCGCGTGCTCTCCAGTAACTCCCTCACGGGCACGGGAGAAGTGGACAGCGGCACAACCCAGGAGGAAGAAGATAGGCACTGGATTTGCCGTGCTCGGCCTTCTCCTCCACGCAGTCGGTGATGCTCGCGCGAGCGAGTAGCAGTAGTCGGTGCCACGCTCGAGAGAAAACCACGCGAAGAAGAAGACAACAGCGGAGGCAGAAGCACAAAGTAGAGCACCGGTGCTTTAGTTTCTCTTGATCGGCAACATGGAGCATAGCAATTCGAGAGGAAGAAGGAGATGGCCGCCGGCTAGGGTTTTCTGTGCCAGTGCCTCTCTGGTGAGCAGCGAAGAGTGGCGATGATCGGCTCACCACAACGCCACGCGCGTGCTCTCCAGCGACTCCCTCGCGGGCACGGGAGAAGTGGATAGCGGCCCAACTCGGGAGGAAGAAGATAGGCACTGGATTTGCCGTGCTTAGCCTTCTCCTCCCCATAGTCGGCGACGCTCGCGCGAGCGGGTAGCAGCAACCGGTGTCATGCTCAAAAGAAAACCACGCGATGAAGAAGACAACAACAAAGGCAGAAGCACAAAGCAGAGCATCGATGCTCTGGTTTCTCTCAGTCTAAGAATCCAATTCTCAAACTCGTTTTAAGTCCTTCAGAGAATTTGTAGAGCGTGTGACCCAATAGGTTCCCGATTATGTTGGTCATCCTTAATTAATCGTTAATCATAGAACGATCATAAGTGGCACCTAGTAGTACATCATGATTCCCAATTGACCAAAAAATCAACGATTGATTTTAGAACAATTCTAAACCCTTCAATAGCTCCAATTAGACATGTCTCATTCCTTTCACCATTTTATACCCTCTTGGTTCAAGACATGGTCTATGTGTCGGTCCCCACTAGGCTGACTACGTCACACCTAGCCCAAGCTGCTTTCTTGTCCTGTGGATTCAAGTTACTTGTACATGTGTCCAAGAATACCGTACTCTTAATATGTAATACTTTGGTCAAAGACTTTTAGTAACAATCTCGACAAGCGACCACAGGGTATACGTCTCCTTTTTCAAGGAGTGGTGAATCATCTGTGGGCTATTCAAACACCTTCGGGCACTTCAACTTATACCCAATCATCTCGGGTCCACACCTCCTCGGAGATGTTTACTTAAGATGTCAAAGTATAAGTCTCCATGACCAAGATAACTTGAATACCGCAAGTCAAAGGAAACTTGCACTTAAGCTACACTGAAATCTTCATTGACATTTATATCAAACTATATGAAGTCTCAAGGCAGGTCACTCCAATGAACTAATTACCTTTAATTAGCATCCACGTTTAACTCTCAACATCCAATGTCTCAAGCTGTGAGATCGACTGCTTGGTTAACCAAGGAGTCTAAACGTGCTAGTCTCGACAGAATCGATGACGTCCATGTTCATCAATTCCTCGACTAGGGATAATTTCAATACATTCATAATTGCACATGTAGAGATGCTCACGAGTTGTGATCCAATCATAAATTCTCTCATGCTATGAATCGTATTGCAGACATTCAGTATTTGAGTTTAAGATCCAATCAAATACATATGGAATGTGCACTCAAATAGTGAATTACTATTTATCCAATAAATAGTATAACCGTAAGGCGATTGCCTTAGGACACCTCTCAAATCTAACACAATGATGACTTGAATCCATGTCTTTCCACCGAGCTTATTGTGCCTCTTCTACATTTACATATTTAACAGCCCGGCTTAGCAATGCATCGAAGTTTTCTAGCGATTTTTTTTATAAGCAATCTAAAAAAGTCTCCTTCCAGCAACTCCTGTGAGAAGGCGCTCACAAGGACATCAAACTCAGCTGAGGGTACTTCTTCGGCTACCTAATTGAAGCGATGCATGTATTCTTTAAGACTTTCCCGAGGCTTCTACTTGATGGTGAAGAGATCCATGGGTGTCTTGTAGTATGTTCTGCTGGTGACAAAGTGTCGCAGGAAGGAGGCCTTGAAATCTGTGAAGGTTTGAATGGAGGTGGTGGGGAGTCGACTGAACCAACTTTGGGTTGATCCGCCCAACGTGGTCAGGAAAACATGACACTTGATGTCATCGGTGTACTGGTGTAGTAGGGCCACATTCTAGAGTCACCCTATGTGGTCTTCTGGGTCAGTAGCTCCAGTGTAGTCCGCAAGTTGAGGAGTTCGAAAATGCTTGAGCAGCTCTTCTTCCAGGACACATTGAGTAAAAGGTGAGCTCTCAGGTTTGCTTGTTTCTCCCAGCCAGAGTCCTTTGCCCTTGGTCGGATCCCTAGGGGGTTTCACCCGTCACAGACTCCATAGACATACCTTCTTTAGCTCTTTGAAATGGCGCCGTGAGGCGAGCTTGCGACATCTCTGCTGGCGACTGTTGTCTCCAAATAGGGATTTGTGGCACTTCGGCAAACCTAGTCGATATCCTGGATTGTGATGTCAGGGCTCTGGACTGATTCTGTGAGGCCGCTGAACAACAGCCACCACGATCCGATTAAACTCTTCATGGATCATGGTGATGATGGCAGGTCTACCAAGGTCATCCATCAGGGAATCTCGATTCGGGATTAAATTTTTCCACAAACGGTGTCAAATATATTCCTGCTCGAGATCATCGCCGGATGAGTCATCGGACACTTGGCTAGTTTGTTGACTCGCCAAGGTAGTACCCACAACCAGTTGAGGAGGACGTTGGGTTCGAACGTGCCAATGAGTGCTGGGCTGCAAGGAGAAAGACAAGAGTGAGAACGGAGTCCAGGGGTGCCCTGGCTCAACCGCTCCGACGCTCAAGTCAGGTCGTCATAGGATAGGGAAGCACGAAAATGAAGAATTAAGAGTGTTCTTGGTCAAGTGTGCGTTCCTGCACCCGCGAGAGGTGGGGTCGTTACATAGAATTACGAGAGAGAAAGGCATCAATGAAGATTTTGTTAGAGGATATGTCCTATTGCTAGTAAGGAGAGTATCCATCAACGGAGATCCTATCAGAGGGGTGTCCCATCGGTGGAGATCCTATCTGAGTAGATCTCCCATCTTAGGGAAGGAGAATATGCCATCGCGCTGCCGTAATGAAGGATCTTATCACCCATTTCTGATACGGTCCAGACTACACATCATCATGTCACATTAAAGCGTTAGGTAGGCTACCCAAAATATCCTAACGACCTGATGAGATGAATGAGCTAGTGAAGAGAGCCACACCAGTTGAGCACAAAGTAGGGCATTGGGTAGGACGCTGAATAGGGGGAGCTCGGGCGACAAAGAGAGCCCAGGCCGAGACCACCCGAGATGAGACTCGAGATCAAGATGCGGCCTGATACACCTGAGGGGAGACTCAATGGGATGACCTAGACTTGGAGCTTGGAGTCGGGTGTGGGACCGATCGTCGAGTCGAGTCTTGGATCTCGAGCTGCACCAGTTGCTGATTCGGATATTGGATCCCAATCTATGTCGGTTGCCGAGTCGGATATTGGATCTCGATCTGCGCCGGTTGCTAAGTCGTGTCTCTGGTAACCTAATTAGGGCTTGAGTGCGGGATTCCAAAGCGGTGCTAGAATGTGAGACCAAGCCAATCAACCCTAGAGTCCAGTCCTCTGTTCAACGCAATATTGATTCCGTTGTTTGACTACAAACACTGAAATCAATAGTCTAAAACTTATTGATTCGAAAGAATACCAAGAGATAAAAAAATAAATAGCATTGCTGAAAATATTATTAAATTAAAAAATCATCTTCCTAACATTAACTAAATAATAATTTATATAGACCCAAAACCTTAACTGTAAAAGAAAGAAAAAATCCTAATAGAAAGAAAAAAATTTTAACGGATTCGAAATCTTAAAATCCTAAACAGATTAAAATTCTCAAATATAAAAAAATAAAAATTTTCAAAACTACTCTAACTATCAAAAATTCTAAAAATTATTTAAAAATAATTATAAAAATATTTAGATTCTCTTGCATCAATCCCTTCAGATTGAAAAAAACTCATCCTCAAATTTGAAATAGTATTAGGTGGTCTTCTAAAAGGAAGATCATCTGGCATCAAATTAATAAAATCTACTAATAATTATTGGACATTGTGCTTCCTCTTGAACTCCTACATAAAATGGTTTACCATCCTTCGAGTGGTTTACAATGTTGGCTTACTGCCCTCCAAAGAATGTGTGATAGACTTTGTTGCTTTACCATTGCCGGACTTCCAAATGCAAATCCACTATCTATTAGATCCTTGAAGTCGTAACGGAATTAGATTATTTTCTTCCATCTCCACGTGTTCAACCCAAATCACCTTAGAATATCCATTTGCCATTTCATCGATCAAACATTCAGAAGGAAGTCTCTTTGATTGAGAAAAAATTGTGAGTTAATAATCCACTAACACATCAGCATTCACCCACATGCCTTGTTGAATTTGTTGGCAACAACTTAAGAAGAAGAATTCACGAGTAGAAACAAATGGTGAAAGAATTTGTAGCTCCTCGTACTTCTTATGTAAAAAGGTGGAATCTGTCATCCCAACAGCTCCACACAGTCGGTCCCACGATCATCTGTGAGGAGGTAAATCGAAAAGCTGTAATTGACCACGACGGAGGAGGATATTGTCTCGGCTTCGTCGAGATTCGAACCCTTGCCCTCTTCTGCAACTAGCTCCTCATACCTCAATTCCATATGAAAGGACTTCAATGGTCCTTGCTTTTGAAATAATTGTCAGAAAAAACTCTGCCGACTTAGCTTACTTGTGTCCATGAACATATCGATCAATGTCGTAGCATCTGTTGGACAATCTTTGCCGGAGAGATTAATTCTTTGCTGAATTAAAATTACAAGACAATTCAACTTATCTTGTAGAGATGACTTGAACTGATAATTTCAAGCTGCCAGCAGGGGCTGGTGTTTTCCCGATCACCGGTGCTGAGTCAACCAAATGGCTGAGTCATCGATTTTCGAGAGGGCCGAGTGGTCAAGTCGCCGACTGCCGAGACGCCAAGTGCCGAGACGCCGAGTGCTAAGACGCCGAGTGGCCGAGACGTCGAGTGCCAAGATGCCGAGTGCTGAGACGCCGAGTGCCAAGACGCCGAGTGCCAAGTGGCGAGTGGTCGAGTGTGCCGAGACGCCAGCAAGTGGCCGAGTGTCGAGACATCGAGTGGCGAGTGGATGATGTCGAGGCCTGCGTTCAACGCAGTTTCCTTAAAACAGATTCGTCCCCTCCGGCGGTGTTTAGAGGTCACAACGGACGTTTATTTCTCAGGATACAACTACAGAACCGCGCTGACCACCAAGCACAGGCAGATCGTGGCAAACTGAGATAGTATCTGAACGCTATCATGGGATTCTGTCAAGCCGATAGAAAAACTTGACAGAGAGAAAGAAAGATGGGGTTGTAGGTGGATTTGCTTAGCTTTTTGGATTGTTCTCTTTGCTCAAGACTTGGAGTCTTATATAGAGTTTTTCATCTATATATTGCATTCATGCATCCATATGTTCATGCATTCAACTTGCATCCATACGCACTACATTGGCATTTATGTATGCATTAGTTGCATACTTATTATTTGAGCAAAAAGAAAATATTTTCAAGTGGCAAAATATTGGTCATTCTGTTGGACAAATTTTGCCCTGATCGGTCCGGCATTCGACGCACGCAGGTCGCGCTCGCACACGAGTCGCCTTGCGGGTAGTGCAATCCGGGCCCTAGATTTGCACCCTCCTGCGCACCCACGTGTGAGAGAGAGCCTCTCTCCATGCATTTGTTCACAACATCAATGCTTGTGACACAATATAAACCAACAACTATGCCTTGAAACTTCCAATGTGGGACTATATTCTCATTCACAAAGGAGCTTCCTCCTTCCACCACCTTTTATTTCCATTCAAATTTCCAACAGCATCAACTCAATTCAAACATCTGGAAACTTGAGTTGATGGCTTGACCTTTTAAACATCCTGTCATATATCTCAAGTTGAAGTATTTCCCTCCCATTACTTCCTAACTTCACCCACAAGGACAAGGGTCCATCCACTTGCACAAGCCTGATAACTTCCTCCATCGCGTTATTTGCAATGTCCATCGATCATAAGGGGCTTTTCAAGATCATCAATAATGCTCGCGTGATATGCATATGGAAAAGAAGAAGGGTTTTGCAATAGAAGATCAAGGTCAAGGGAAGAGCTTATCCCTGAATTAATGTAATAGCTAGCCGTCAGATAAGTCCAATGATGAGATGGATACTGATTGTACTGGTCCAAGGTGCCTCGACGCTATACTAGAGACACGATCAAGCTCATCCTTCAACTTCAAGTTCTCCATCCTCAGCTTCTCGTTCGAGTGTGGACACAACTTGAACATCAATTCGAGGTCCTGAAGCTACCGCGGGGTGTGTTGGTGGTATCATTTTTTTTGTGTGAGACAATAACATCGTGGTCGTCGTCGGAGTCCATCCTTTCGCACTTACAGTTACCGTTATATGTTGACAAGATGCATATCGCGACATTGTTGGTCGTCCCACATCTGACTCCGGGCATCCCAGGGAACAACTTCGACGAGCTATGTGTCGCCTCTATGGTGAGACTGTTCATCATTGTTCCGGCTGAATGCCGTGGACGGTCAAACCACCAGTCAATGAATAATCCAACGTGTGCGACTTCCTAGCGGAGCTCGAGGGAGAGGATGATGAGAACCAGCCAATGGAGAAGAAGAAGAAGAACCCTAAACCTGAAATGCACTTCAACAGGAGGTGAGAATGGTGTCGGGGAGTCCCGGCAGGCCACTCCAACAGTCAAGTTAGTATTCCATCTAAGGAAAAATGAAAATATAGAAGAAGAAGAAGAAGAAGAGTTTAGAAAGTTGAACCAGCCAACGGAGAAGAAGAAGAAGAAAACCCCTTGGGAAGAAGAGGAAGAACCCCTTTGTTTGCTAGAGCCCCCCCCCCCCATTATGTAAGTGTATGAGGAGACCATATCTGACGGATGTCCATTCCTTCTGTTTCTTTTTGGCATTATGTGTAGAAAAAAAGGGTTCAAGGACATCAGATCTGACAACTTCATAAATGCTTTTTATGTTGTCATGTGTCTTGAGAACATGCGCAGCTTGTTCATGAATCCACAAAAGATAAATATTGACACTAGTCTATTTGACTAGTACTGCCAAGTCAGCCATAGGCATGACTTTCGTTTGACTCTTGACCTCCATCCAAAAAGGAACCACGTCATCCATTGCCCTTGCATCACAAGCCTATCCTCCAAGTCTAGTCAAAGGAGACATAGTCCGACTGACTGGACTATGTTTAATGATTCAACCGTCTCGCTCTCCATATTGGTGCTGAGATCCTAAACTGCTGAAATGGTTGAGAGGCTGAGGTGAGGTGCTGAGATGAGATGTTAGGACGAGATGAGATGACCGAGATGACCGAGATGGCCGAGAGACTTAGATAAGTGGCTGAGTGACTTGGATGATAGACCTACCTACTTTGTCTAATCCAATAATAGGGGAATGCTTGTGGCTATATCTGATGGTTATTGAAGGGGAGGTCAGATTGGTATTCCTTCGCTAGGAAAAAGCATTGTAACAACAATATTATTTCACTAGTCATCTCTTGAAGTATGTTGAGAATCGATACAGCACCCGAGATTGGTTATAGAACTCTTCCTAACTGCTCGATGACTCCGTCCTTACTTCCTCTCTCATCCTTTTACCGTGATGACCAACATTGCTCTAGGGTATATCATAGCCAATCCAAAAGCCTCGAGTAAGTTAATCAAATGGGCAACTAAGCTCAGCTATACAATATTTAGTACCAGCCTAGGACAACAATCAAAGCCCAAACTTTAACAAACTTTCTAGTAAAAACTTCTATGGAGGAGGAAGAGGAAGTATGGAAGGTTTTTGTGGATGGTTCAACAACAAAGTAGGGTAGTGGAGTTGAGAGTTTGTTGGTCTCACCACAAGGAGATGAGATGTGAATCGCTATATAACTCAATTTCAAGACCTCCAACAATGAGATCAAGTATGAAGCTTTATTGGCTGATCTACGAGAGATCAAACATGTGAGAGCAGTAAAGGTCATCATTCACTCAGACTCTTAGTTGACAGCACAACGACTAGAGGGAGCATATGATATCAAGAATGGTTGATATGCAAGTACATCAGGGTTTATGACAAGATGAAGATCAAGTTCTAAGAGGTGGTGTTGCGAAAGGTACCTCAGGAAGAAAATAAGAAAGCAGATGAATTAGGTCGGATGGCTAGTGCACTTTCTAGTTGGACAATGGAAGATATACTTGTCTAAGTAGAGCTAGTAACCCCATGAGACTATTCAAGGTGATTCAGCCAACTAATGAGAAGTAATCATTTCATTTCTCAAGTAAAAAAGAACTTCTAGAAAATCCTAAGCGGGCATACAACATAAAGCGAAAGGCTACTAGTTTCGGCTTGGTCAGAAAGAGCATGTATAAGAGAGCTTTCTGCCATGAGCTCTGAGAAAGTTAAGTATGTGATGTAAGAGATACACAAGGGCAATTGTGAAAGCCTGTTGGAGGGAAGATTTTGGCTTGAAAAGTATTACAAACAAGATATTTCTAGTCAACCTTACAAAGGGATGAAACACATCTTATATCCACCTGCCTAAATTGCCAGAAGCACCAATAAATAACTCAACATCCAACCGAGTTCTTGAAGACCTAGTCCTACTCTTGTCCCTTCGACCAATGGGGCATGGACATCATGGGTCCCTTCCCGATAGGATCGAGCCAAAAGAAGTTTCTTTTGTTGGTAGTTGACTCTTCTGCAAATGGATTGAGACAAAACCTTTAGCTCGGTTACAAAGGGCAATACTAAAGTTCCTTTGGAAGACATCATTTGCAAGTATGGAATTCCTCGTAAGTTTGTTTCTGATAATAGGAGGTAGTTTCAGGGGCAGAAACTCTAAGAAGGATGCCAAAAGCTCAGCATATGACTGTCATTTACCTTAGTGTCTTACCTGCAGAGCAATGGTCAAGCCAACGTAATTAACAAGGAGTTGGTCTAAGGTCTCAAGATCAAGCTCGATTATATTTGAAGAAGTTGGGTGGAAGAATTGTTGAGCATTCTTTGGTCCTACCATATGATTCCTTGGGAAGGGACAAGGATGATTCCTTTCTATTTGGTCTATGGTGGGAAGGTAATAGTTTCTATAGAGATTGGAATGGCGTCTGTCTGAGTTAGTGCTTATGATGAAGTGAATGAAGAAAGGTGACTGCTTGAATTGAACCTCACAGCAGAGACAAGGAATAGGGTTGCAGCCCGTCTCAGGGCATATACGCAGCGAATGTATCAAGCTTACAACCAGAAGATCATCCCTCATTCTTCTGAAGTGGATGATTTCGTATGGAAGAAGATACAGCACGTAGGCAAAGTAGGAAAGCTGGAATCCTAGTGGAAAGGACCTTATCAGGTGTGTTATAAGCTTAGCTTAGTAACTTACTACCTGCAAGATTAAAAAGGAAAGCAACTTGAGCGCCCTTAGACCACTTTCCATCTTCGACCTTATCACAGCTAGGTGTCGGGTACTTTATAATCTTATTTTCCATTTCAGTGATCAAAGGCAAGTCAAGTTGGGTCAATTGACAATTTAGTCTTGTATAATTTTTGTAATCACATCTCTTAATAAAAAATCACTTTTGGAAAAGAGTTTGTTGTCTTTGTAAGGTCTTGTTTCCTCTGTCAGGGACAGAGTGGTCAAGATATTTTCTCTATCCGAGATAGAGTCGCCACTTAAACTTTTTTGTCAGATACAGAGTCACCACTAGCATTTCCTCTCTTGAAGACAGAGTCACCACTTAAACTCCTGTATCATGAACAAAGTCACTACTAATATTTCTTCTATCTGGGACAGAATCACTACTTAAGCTCCTCTGTCAGGAACAATTGCTACCAATATTTTCTCTATCTAGAATAGAGTCGCCACTTAGACTCCTCTGTCAAGAACGAGTTGCCACCAATATTTTCTTTATCCGAGATAGAGTTGTCACTTAATTTCCTTTGCCTGAGAAAGAGTGGTCACTCTCTATCTCCACCACCTTGGGAAAGGTTGTGATTTCCCATTTAATTGTATTTGTCTCCTTTTTAATATATGAGTCGTATTTCTTCTCTTCGACTCGTTATTCCTTTATTAACATAGGACATTTAGTCTTATTTGAGCTTATTATCAAGTCACTCAAACATATGAAGTTCAGAAAGGAGTCAAACCTCATTTGCATTATATCATAATTCTATTACAAAAAGACCTACTTGGAGACATGGAAAATCCAATAAGGAAGAAGAAGTTAATTAATCAACTTGTCCTTGGGAATGTTGTCCAAGATCTTTTGGGGATCTAAGAAGTCGGTTGAAATTCCCTCAGGAAGAAAGTCAACCTCCTGGAACTATTGAATGGTCTCATCAAAGCCCTGCTTGAAGAGGAAGGCATATCAAGCACCCAAAAGATCAAAGAACTCGAGAGACTCTAGGAAAGTCTTCTTTCTGTTCGCCTAACATCCTTCCTTACTAGTCTTGTAGTTGGCTAGTTCCTCCTTGAGGCATTCCACCTCGGCCATCAACAGCTCGTTCTTGCCTTTCTCTATTGCATCCCTCATCTTGGCCTCCTGGTGGAGGCCTTCAGAGTCCTCCAAGCTACCCTAGAGTTGGGAGATCTGCTTGAAGTAGGAGGTGACATCAACCTTATATGAGGTGACATCAACCTTAGTTGCCTCTAACTCTTTGGTTCAACTCTCTAGTTGAGCTAGTACTTGGCTACCTTGGCTCGCATGATGTAGAGGTCTTCATTTATGCATGGGAGTTGAGTCATAATGTTCTAAGACTAAATGAACTTATTGACAAGGGAGCAGTATTACCTTGATGCTAGTGCTAGCCATTTCATCCGCTAGAGCTGCTCGAGAAAGGCGCTTCATCACTTCCACTTCAATAGCCTGGATGTTGTCTAGGAGGCTACAAAGGGGGCTAGAGAATGAACTTAGCAAGGGAGTCTACGTTAAGAGGTAATGCCTGATTTATGGGAAGAGCTCAGGGTGAGGATGGTTGTGTAGGAGTTAGTGGACTAGGAGAACGATGGGGATGAGATGACGAAAGTGGAAGAGGACTGGGACTTGGAGAGTACCGAGAAGAACTCAGCTCAGAATGGTACTTTAGGCAACGACTTCTCTTGCGGGGGTGCAGATGTTCCTCGAACTTGGTCAAGGAGATGGCTTAAGGAATCAGCAAAGGCCGAGAACTTGGCTCTACTGTATAACTTAGCTCGATAATAGTGACTTTAAGAGCAAGAGTCGAGACTTGAGCCCTCAACCACTTCATGTGCTTATTCAAAGAGGCGTGCCACACCTTTTCAGCTGCAAAAGAAAGGAATGAAGAATCAATTAGTCCTCATAGAAGAAAGATAGATTTCCAACTAAGTACCTCGGGAGGGGGCGAACTTAGTCTCCACTGGGCTCAACCCAAAGTAAAAGAGCAAATCTTCCTTGAGAAGAAGAGTGACGTCGAAGTGAAGATCTTCCAGGATGTTGATGACCTCTCAATAAAATAGATTGTCCTTAAACCAGCCTAGGTCAGGATGAGGAGGAAGCTTGATCTACTAGGAAGTTAGCAGGTGTAGGAAAAGGTAGGTCGGATAAATAAATAATGTGTCTTTTAATACTTATGGGAGGTGTGGTCCTGTTCCAGAAATTGGGAAGGAGGATGAGCTATGAAATAGAAGACTCCGACCTCACTAAAAGAAGTAATGGAAGATAGTTGAGGTGAGGAGAATATGATATAAGTGAAAACCCATGATGACTTTATAAAGGTGTCAGAAGGACTGGGGGCAGCTGTTGAAGAGGAATATGAAAGTAAAAGAAAACTGTCTTGAAGGAAGGAGGAATGGGAAACGAAGCTCGTCGACTATCTGATCATAAAAGAAGGAGCTATAGCCAGCGAGCAGCAAATGGGGGCATTAGGAAGAGTTGGGAATATGGATGTGATGGTCAAAATGTGTGCTGAAGGTGGCATGGAGAGCTGAATTTTTTATCATTATATAGGTCGATTGAACTGTGTCGAATCAGAAAGGAGAGGTCATGGTGAATCAAAAAAAGGAACACAAAAGATACATATTTTGAAGAAGATTGTCGATAGAAGATGAAAGCTTGGGGAGAACAGAAGTCCAAAAGCACAAGATTGAGAGAAGAGAGAAGACGACGACTATAGAATAGTGAATGGTGTTAATCAAAAGTGTCTTAGCCCTATTAAAGGGCGTAACAGTTGCAGGGAACCATTAGATCCAAGGCAAAAGCATAGGCTACTTAGCTGCACTCTTGGATGGAACCAACCCAGATCAACACAACCCTCGAGATCCTTGATGCCAAACACCGATCAATTGCTAATGCGACACCCACGTGCATGGCAAAGGATCCGTGGGTTCCTGAGGCAAATCGCCAGCAATATAGGCATTTTGTTTCTCAAGGAGAAGATGTGATGACTTACAAGTCAGAAGACTTGGCAAATTACTAAAGTGAAGTAATGTGATGAGGTTGTTTCAATCCTCGAGGAGGGCATGCCACGTTGACTCTGATGTCAAGGGCTGCAAAGTCGCTGATGCAGCCACTGCCTAATCAGTCAGACTACTTCCTTCTTCGACTAGACTTGGAGAGAGGTTTATGATGTAGAGGAGATAACAAGTGCCACGTGGCAGGTCCATGACTTAGTCAACATGACTCTTGATCAGTCCGACTCAAGACGGAACTCGAGTCAAGGCGACCTATCTCACGGCGAACCCAAGTCGAGTTGGATCAACTCTTCTAAGTTCAACTCAAGTCAAACCGACATATGTCCGAGTTCAAGCCCGATCAGCCATATCCCGAATCGAATGCGATGCAGCAATTACAATAAGCACCCATTACAAAAGGTCACGCCTTTTGGTGAAAAGAAAAAAGGCATGTCCCTTGGCAACTCGAGCTACTTTTCCTCTCCCTATATAAGGTAAATAGTGATAGTATTTGAGGTATGTGAGATTACTATTTTTCACTTCTTTATTGTCTTTACTCTCTAAATCTCTTTCATAATTTGACTTGAACATTAAGGGGGTTTCACTAAAGTCCATATTGGTCTCCCTTCTAATCTTTTTCTAATCCTTACAGTTATCGTCGCTAGAGACCTTTGCTAGAGTCTTTTCCTTACTTTGTCAGACAAAAGTTGACCCAACATAAATCAACTCAACAATAACTGACTCGATAGAAGTCGATCCGACAGAAGCCGACATAAGAAAAATCTTACTTGGCGCTCATCCAACTACTAAAAGAGTTCGACCGCGGATACATCAAAGAGTCAACCCATCCCTAGATCTCAACCGGATCATTAGTCAATTAGAGATGCTAGTCGACTAATGAATCAATATGACAAAGGGTTTAAGCAAATAGATTGATTATGTTCCAAATGCAATTTCAATTGACTGAAGGCTAGATTGGCTAGTTGACTATTTTGAGCCATTAGCTTCCAATGTTATATTTGGCACACTAGTCAAGTAGAGGGATTATCCAATTGGTGTCATGTGACTAAAATAGAGCCATTAGATTGCTTATTATATAAGATATTGCACAAAAATACTCCCTCAACTCTTATAAATGAGTTCTTAAAGAGTTCAAAGATGGACAAATTTATTGTTTAGAGTAAATTTGAGTAAAGTTACTATAATACAATTAGATAAGAATATTTTAAAAATATAGAATATCCTTTTAATATTGTTAAATAAAACATCTTTGATTATAAAAAAATGGTGTTTTTTAGGTTTCACTCATAAAATTTGATTTACATGGAAAAAGAATTTAGGATATTTATCATTTCATTCTGGACCTTAAATAGCCACCTCTCTTTCTCTTTCTTCTCTCCTGACGACGACCTCCTTATCCATTGGCTCATATCTCACTCGAGGGCAATTCCGTCAAATCACACTGCGCATATTCCCGGCCGCCGCCCTCCTCCTCGTCTTAGCGCTCGTCTCCGTCCAACGGGAAGCTCAGCCGCCGCTGAGCTCCAGCAAATGGCCACGACGGCGGCTGCTGGCTTCTTCTCCGGCCCTCTCCACGCCAACAAAGCCAAATCGCTCTCCTCGCTTAGACTTTCCACTTCCATTCATGCGCCTCTCGGGATCTCCGGTCTCCGCTCGATCTCTCCACTCTCTCTCTGCATCCTCACCTCGAAGAACCCGGCCCACCGAGGCGGCTGTTCCCGCTGCTCCGTGGCCCAAAATGCTTTATTGGAGAAGGAGAAGGAGAAGGAGGAGGGGGAGGAGATAGAGCTTTCGACAGCCGCGGAGGGGAACACTGAGACGCGGCGGAAGCTTTATGTGACCAACTTTCCGTGGGACATGTCCGCCCCCCAGATCGAGGAGCTGTTCGCCCAGTGCGGCACTGTAAAGGGCGTCGAGGTACCGTCTCTACTCCGCCCTTTTTTTTTTTTTTTTTTTTTTGCTTCATACGTTGGATTGTCGCCATTGGTAGCTGTATAAAGTCACTCGTCTTGGTTGATCGAGTACAGATAATTAAGCAGAAGAATGGATCGACTAGGGGCTACGGTTTCGTCACGATGGCCTCCGGAGAGGAGGCACGAGCAGCTGTGGAAAAATTGGATTCATATGTAAGGAGAAAGATCACATTTGGATTGGCCTCTTTTGTTCTTATTTATCTCTGTACTGGAATTAGGGTTTTGCTATGCAATGTGAATTTCGTGCCCTTTCATGCTTTGCATCCCCTCTATTGGAATGTCCTATTCTGCTTTCATAGTAAAATTCAAATATCTTTGTGTTTTTGTCTGTTCTTAATCATACATATGAGTTTACACCAAATGGTTAACCATTGAAAATATTTGGTAAACATAGTGAAGGGAAGCTTTTTCATGTTTGTAGATGTTATTTTGTCCACTTTGTATGGTCAAGCAAAATAACTTGATGTATTCAAAGAACCTCTTATACATCTTATCGAATGAATTATGCCTTATTTAGTTGCTGATTGCTTCATTTATTTCCAGGAATTACAAGGCAGAATAATCAGGGTACAGTTTGCAAAGCGTTTTAGGAAACCGCCGCCACCTCCTCCACCAGGTTTTGTCCCTAGAGCACCTGTTCACAAGATCTATGTATCAAATCTCGCTTGGAAAGCCAGGTCATCCAACTTGAAAGAGTTATTCTCTGAGAAATTCAATCCCCTCTCGGCAAGAGTAGTTTTTGAAAACCCAAGTGGGCGGTCTGCTGGATATGGTTTTGTTGGTTTTGCCACAAAAGAGGAAGCAGAAGCAGCTATTTCTGAGCTGGATGGAAAGGTAATGAAGATCAAGTCTTCACTCCAACTTTTGCTTTTTGACATGATATTTGACATTAAGATCTATTTTGATCTTCTCAGAGGGAAGGGATGGGGGATTTAGTATGTTGCCATCTCTACATTCTAAGTGAATATCTACTGATAAACGATTTGATTCATTCTTAAATTTTAGATGCAGGTGATCCTTTAGTCTTTACCAAAATCTTAAGCAATTAATTGATCATGCTATATAGAAGTTGCATTTCCATTAGACGATCATTTAGTAATATCAAGGTGAACTCATGTGCTTGCTAGTGTTACTATTTGCCACACATAAGCCACTAGAACCATTCCCAATACCTTCATTTATTGTATTAGCTTTCAAAACAAACTGATTTTCATATGCAGTTGCCAAATGTGTAGAAAGTTCAAATAGCTTAATGTTTCTCCTTCCTTCCTATGATTTTGCAGGGTAACAATCTATTGTCTCCTATCTTTTTGTACTATAACTTAGTAGATGTCTGTACATTTCTTCTTCTTCTTTTTTTTTTTTTTTTGTAACTTCCTCTACTCGTTACCATGTGTGCCTTTTGAAGTCTGCAATCTTCTTGTAGGCTAATTGAGATCTTTGATCTTCCACAAACCCTTCCTAAAGCTGTTGTCATGTCGACTTAGATCCTGAATCTTAGCTTATGGTTGTTTAGGCTTGTTAGGATCAAAGATCTTTCATGGTATATTTCCCCAGGTGTAAGCTTATGTGATCTTCAATCTTCCTTGGCTTATTGCCCTGCAGACCTTGCCAAGATCTTAATATTTTTCGGTATCATTTCACATAGGCCTATCAAGATGTTCAAGAGGAAATCTGACCTACTTTTGCTCCAATTCAGGATAAAGCATGAACTCAACTCTAAGGCACGATACAAAGCATGATTGGTAGTAAAGGGCTTCAGTCAGAGGAAAGGAGTTGATTTTAATGAGATTTTCTCTCCGGTTGTGAAGATGTCATCCATTCGAGTTGTGATGGGTTTAGCTGTCAGCCTTGACTTGGAGATTGAGCAAATGGATGTCAAGACTGTCTTTCTTCATGGTGACTTGCACGAAGAGATTTACATGGAGCAACCTGAAGGTTTCATAGTAAAAGGAAAAGAAGAGTTTGTGTGCAAGCTCAACAAAAGTCTCTACGGTTTGAAACAAGCCCCAAGGCAATGGTATATGAAATTTGAGTCCTTTATGGGAGAGCATGGCTACACCAGAACCAATACAGACCATTGTGTCTTCTTTCAGAGGTTTGGTGATAATGACTTAATTATTCTTCTGTTATATGTAGATGATATGCTCCTTGTTGGCAAGAATATTTCACGCATTAATCAGTTGAAGAAGCAATTGAACAAGTCTTTTGCTATGAAAGACTTAGGTCCTGCAGAACAGATTCTTGCCATGAGAATTATCAGAAGAAGAGAAGAGAAGAAGATCTTCTTATCACAAGAGAGGTATATTCACAAAGTGTTGGAAAGGTTCAATATTGGAAATGCTAAAGCAGTAAGTTCTCCCTTTCCTTCTGGTGTTAAGTTGAGCCACGATCATTGTCCTTCTTCTGAGGAGCATAGACAGTACATGCAAAAGGTTCCTTATAGCTCTGCGGTTGGTAGTTTGATGTATGCGATGGTGTGCACGAGACCTGATATAGCGCATGCCATTAGCGTGGTGAGTCGATTCTTATCTGATCCTGGAAAAGAGCATTGGAATGTGGTGAAATGGATTATGAGGTATTTGCGTGGTACCGCACACTATGGTATATGCTTCGGAGGTGGTGAGCCAAAGTTAATTGGCTATGCAGATGCAGATATGGCTAGAGATATTGATACTCGTAAGTCAACATCAGGTTATCTGATTACCTTTGCAGGGGGAGCTGTTTCTTGGCAATCTAGGCTTCAGAAATGTGTTGCACTATCTACCACCGAGGCGGAATTCATTGCTGCCACGGAAGCGTGCAAAGAACTATTGTGGTTGAAGAATTTTCTCCAAGAGCTTGGATTCAATCAAGAACGGTACGTCCTCTTTTGTGATAATCAAAGTGCTATATATCTTGCGAAGAATTCAACTTTCCATGCGAAGTCGAAGCATATAGATATGAGATATCATTGGATTCGAGATGTTGTGAATTATAAGGCGGTGCATATTGAGAAGATTCACACCGATGATAATGGATCGGATATGATGACGAAGGCGCTTTCAAGAGAAAGGATTATTGCTTGTCGTCAAGTCGCCGGTGTTTCGGCGAGCTCCTCCACATAGTTGAGAGGGGGAGATTTGTTGGGTTGGTCTCTCCTATGTGAGAGCGGCCCAAGCCCGTGTTTCTTTACACGGATGAAGCCCAAGCCCTCATCTATATTAAGGGGTCATCTAGGGTTATCTTCGGAGGATAAGAGAGAAAAACGCAGCCAAGCAAATCAGCCGAAAAACAGATTTCGTCGCAGTTCTGTTTCAGCCTGCGCGACGTTCACTTAACTGGGCGTTGCCGCCAATTGCACCGTTGGATCTTCCTGAAATTTTGAGAGAGTATTCACAACTTGAGGTTCTTCATTCTGAACGGTGGAGATCGTCATTGGAGTCTTCTAGCTGGTGATTTCGTCCCTGTTTCGAAACTGTCAGATTCGGTATTCTTGATTTTAACTTCTTCTATTTGCGTTGTTAAGCGTATGATTACCAAGACGAGTTCTTGATGTTACGCTGAGTAGAAGAAGAAGTTTATGTGCTGGTTGTTGGTGGCTAGAGAAGAACACTTGTGTACCCACTTCTTTGTTGATTTAGTGGAAGTTTTTGGTGGTGCCTCAGGCCGTGGTTTTACTCCTCACATTGAGGAGGTTTCCACGTTAAATCGCGGTGTTGATTCTTGTCTTTGATTGTTTATTTTCGCTGTGAAAATTTTATTATAGTCTTAAGAAAGTCATTCGACGAATTCTGGGGTGTGTTAGTTCGTGTAGATAGATAGGGCTATTTTTGTCATTCGTCATGTTGTCTTTCAGTATATATATTTCCCTATGCTATGTATTATTCTTTAGACGATTTACATCTTTAATAAAACCCTAGCCGTTTCTTTTCTTTATCTATGGTTTTCTGTTTATGTTAATATGGTATCAGAGCGCAAGGTTCTTCTCAATTTGTTCCGTCTATCACCTATTCCTGGTTGATTCTTCTTCCTTCCCCGGATTGTTATATTCCTCTATTTAGCATAGTCTGGTTGCTATTTGCTATATTCTGTTATTGTTATTGCTTATCAAATATGGCTGGCGAAAAGGATGATTCACTTCAATCAATTAGTGCACAACTGAATGGACAGAATTATTCTTATTGGAGTTACGTTATGAAAAATTTTTTAAAAGGCAAAAGAATGTGGGGCTATATTGATGGAACTTCTGTTAAGCCCCAAGATGCAAAAGAGTTGGAAAATTGGGAAGTAAACAACTCAAAAATCATTACTTGGATCAACAATTCTGTTTCACAATCAATAGGGATGCAACTTGCAAAATATGAGAAGGCTAAGGATGTGTGGGATCATTTAAAAAGGTTGTATGTTCAATCTAATTTTGCAAAGCAGTATCAGTTAGAGAATGATATTCGGGCTCTTAAACAAAATCACATGAGCATTCAGGAATTCTATTCAGCCATGTCTAATTTGTGGGATCAACTAGCTCTTAATGAACCTGTAGATTTGCAGGCGCTCCAAACGTTTACTGACTATAGAGAGCAACAACGTTTGGTTCAGTTTTTAATGGCCCTACGAGATGATTTTGAAGGACTTCGTGGGACAATCTTACATCGTCATCCTCTTCCAAGTGTTGATGATGTGGTCAATGAGTTATTGGCAGAAGAGATTCGACTTAAGTCCACCTCTGGTTCTGATAAAGGAATTCTCCCTGCTCATCAATCAGTGTTTGCTGCTCCTTTTAACAAAAATAAGTCTCAAGGAAAGGTTGGTCATGATGAATGCAGTTATTGCAAGGAGAAAGGTCATTGGAAAGCACAATGTCCAAAATTATTGAAGTCACAGAAACATTTTAACCAGTTCAACCAAAAGAATTTTAAAGCTCCATCATCAAATATTGTTGCTGCTCCTGGTACTGGACACCCATCTACTCCTGAGACTACCTCCCAAGTAGTTGATCTTGCAGAACAGTTCCAAAAATTTCTTGCTACTCAGTCACATGCCATGTCTGCTTCCTCCCTTAAAGGTTTGCATTCCTCTAGCTCGTCAGGTATATCTTCTCCCATATGGATTCTTGATTCTGGAGCATCCCATCATATGTCATATGATTCAAAGTGTTTTGTGTCTCTGAATCCTGCCTCTTCTATATCTGTCATGACTGCTGATGGCACTCCAATGCCATTAGTAGGCACTGGATCTGTCTCCACATCAAATTTATCGTTTTCAGATGTTTACTATATTCCTAAGCTCACTTTGAATCTTGCCTCTGTTGGTCAGTTATGTGATTCTGGTTACTCAGTTTTGTTCTCTTCAACTACTTGTTCTGTGCAGGATCCACAATCCGGGAGGCTGATTGGGACAGGCCGTAGATTGGGGGGACTTTACATGTTGGATGAGCTGAAAGTTCCAGATGTTGTTGCTTCCACTGTTGACTTGTCATCTTTTCCTTTAAACTTAGCATCATCTCGTTTCTATTTATGGCATTCTCGTCTTGGACATGTTTCTTCTTCTAGATTAAGATATTTAGCTTCTAGTGGAGTTTTGGGAAAGTTGCAAGCCAGTGATATTTCTCATTGTTGTGGTTGCAAACTTGCTAAATTTTCTGCTTTACCTTTTAGTAAAAGTGTTTCGAGTTCTAGTGCCCCTTTTGATTTGGTTCATTCTGATGTGTGGGGTCCATCACCTGTTCCTACTAAAGGCGGTTCTCGATATTATGTATCTTTTATTGATGATCATACTCGTTATTGTTGGGTTTATCTTATGAAACATCGATCTGAATTTTTTGATATTTATCAGATGTTTCGTGCTTTAGTTAAAACTCAACATAATGCAGTTATTAAATGCTTTCGATGTGATTTGGGTGGGGAATACACTTCTAATAAATTTTCTCTGTTACTTGCTTCTGATGGTACTCTTCATCAGACTTCTTGTACTGACACTCCTCAACAAAATGGAATTGCTGAAAGAAAGCACCGTCATATTGTTGAAACTGCTCGTTCCCTTCTATTGTCTGCTTCAGTTCCACGTGAGTTCTGGGGTGAAGCTGTTCTTACTGCTGTCCATGCCATTAACAGAATTCCATCCTCTGTTATCTCAGGTCTTTGTCCCTTTCAAAAGTTGTATGGTTGTGTTCCTGATTATTCCTTCTTGAAGGTATTTGGTTCTACTTGCTTTGTTCTCCGTCCACAAGTAGAACGTAGTAAATTGTCTCCTCGTTCTGCAATATGTGTTTTTCTTGGTTATGGGGATGGTCAGAAAGGTTATCGTTGTTATGATCCTTCAAGTCAAAAACTTTATGTTTCTCGTCATGTTGTTTTTCTTGAACACATACCATTTTACTCACTCTCTTCTGATTCTCATCGTCCTACAAGGTCTGATCTTCTTTGTATTGATCCTTTTTCCATGGATGATGACAATTCCAATAACTCCGATGTTGAGAATTGCAGGGTTGACATTGAAGCTCCTACGGCCTCCCAAGAACCTCCTGTGGTTGTTGATCCTCCCCCTCCTCGTTACCCTGCACGTGTTCGTAAGTCCACTCAATTGCCAGATTTTGTTTACTCCACTTACTCTACTTCCTTTGTTTCTTTTCTCACTTCCATACATAATTTGTCTGAGCCATCTTCCTATAAAGAGGCTATTCTTGATCCTCTTTGGCAGCAGGCCATGGCTGAGGAACTTTCTGCCTTGCACAAAACAGATACTTGGGACCTGGTACCTCTTCCACCAGGAAAACATGCTATTGGATCTCGGTGGGTATACAAAATTAAAACCAAGTCTGATGGGTCAGTTGAGCGTTATAAAGCTCGTCTTGTTGCTAAAGGATTCTCACAACAATATGGTATGGATTATGAAGAAACATTTGCTCCAGTTGCCAAGATGACTACCATTCGTACTCTTATTGCAGTTGCATCTGTTCGTCAGTGGGATATTTTTCAGATGGATGTCAAAAATGCGTTCTTAAATGGTGATCTTCATGAGGAGGTTTACATGGTACCTCCATCAGGTGTTTCTCATAATCCAGGGGAGGTGTGTAAGTTAAAGAGGTCTCTTTATGGTCTCAAACAAGCTCCACGGGCTTGGTTTGAGAAATTTTCCAATGTGATTACATCTCTTGGCTTCCATTCTAGTAATCACGACTCTGCTTTATTTCTAAAGGTTACTTCTCATGGTCGTATCATACTCTCTTTATATGTTGATGACATGATTATCACAGGAGATGATGTTGATGGGATTGCAGAGTTAAAATTACGGTTAGCACAACAGTTTGAGATGAAGGATTTAGGTCCTCTCCGCTATTTCTTGGGGATTGAAGTTGCTTATTCTCCTAGAGGTTATCTTCTTTCTCAATCTAAGTATATTGCCAACATTCTTGAGCAAGCTCGTCTCTCTGATACTCGAGCAGTTGACACCCCTCTTGAGGTTAATGCAAAATATGTCTCCTCCGATGGTGTTCCTTTATCTGATCCCACTCTATATCGTACGTTGGTTGGCAACTTGGTGTATCTCACCATTACTAGACCTGATATTGCTTATGCTGTACATATTGTCAGTCAATTTGTTGTCTCTCCTACTACAGTGCATTGGGCAGCTGTTCTTCGCATTCTTCGATATCTTCGAGGCACTCAATTTCAGGGTCTTCTCTTTCCCTCATCCTCTTCCTTGGAGCTGCATGCTTACTCTGATGCTGATTGGGCTGGTGACCCTACTGATCGTAAGTCTACCACAGGGTTTTGCATTTTCCTAGGAGACTCTCTTATCTCTTGGAAGAGCAAGAAGCAAGACATTGTCTCCCGTTCCTCTACAGAAGCTGAGTATCGTGCCATGGCTTCTTCCACTGCAGAGATAGTTTGGTTACGTTGGCTACTTTCTGATATGGGTGTTTCTCTCTCTGGACCCACTCCTATGTACTGTGATAACAAGAGTGCCATTCAAATTGCCCATAACTCAGTTTTCCATGAGCGCACAAAGCACATTGAGATTGATTGTCATCTCACACGCCATCATCTTCAACATGGCACCATTACTTTGCCCTTTGTTTCCTCCTCTATGCAGATTGCAGATTTGTTCACAAAATCACATTCAGTTAAACGCTTCCGTTTTCTAACTAACAAACTCTCGATGCTTCCTATTAATGCATCATGAGTTTGAGGGGGAATGTTAGATAATATTAGATAGATAGGGGTAGTTTTGTCATTTGTCATATTGTCTTTCAGTATATATATATTTCCCTATGCTATGTATTATGATTGATTAGATGATTACATCTTTAATAAAACCCTAGCCGTTTCTTTTCTATGGTTTTCTGTTTATGTTAATACCTAATTTTTAATATTTTAATATTATTTATATTTAATTAAAAAATATTCACATTTAATTTTAGATTTTTTAAAAAAAATACTCATTTTTAAATTTAGATTATTTTTATTTTATTTATTATAGATTTTTTTAATTGAATACTTTATTTTTTAAAACCTAATAGACTCTTTGATGAAAAATTTTATACATTATGTTTCTAATTTAAATCATTATCATAAACACGTTAAAAAAGTTATTTTAAAAATATTAACGCAATAATACGACGCTTTACAAATAAGAGATATTTTATATAAATTTATAAAAATTCCTGATGATATTAAAATAAAAAATAAAGTACTTTCTTTAACAACATATGAGATTAAAAATTTTAAATTTTTATTAAATAAAATTATTTGATATAATATATTATTCATGATTAATACTATTAATAAATTTTTATAATATAAAGATATCAAAATTACTATTGCATTAAATTAGTTAAAAGCTCTTTTTTTAATAATTATAAAAAAATAGATTCACAGGTAGTAAATAAAATAAATATAGAATTAAAATTTTATAAAAATATATATAATCAAAAGAAATAAATAATTTAATGAGAATGAAAGGTAAAATTTTTATTAATTTTTTTTTAAAATTAATTATTTTAATTATATTATTTATCATGTCATTTCTTCATTTTAAAAATAGGTTTGAACCGTTTAAGATATTAAAATAATTTTGATTTTTTAGAAGATGTAGAAAAATTAAAATTCTTTGATGATTTTCTAAAAAAAATATTTGAATCTCGTTTAGATTTATTTTCATAATTAAAAGTTTTTTTTAAAAAAATTAGAATTAAAAATAGCACTTAAAATACAAAACCTTATAAAAAAAATTAAATTTTTTTTTCCAATACATGAATACTTCTAACAATACCGATTAGTATAACTTAAGCAGAAAAAAAATTTAAATTAAAATTAATAAACTCTTTAATTACGTTCACTAATATCTTTTAAAAAATTAAATAATTTAATAATTTTATTAATTAAAAAATATTATCAAACCTTGAATATAAAATTTTAATTAATAACTTTTGAATCTCAAAACGAAAACTAAATTTTATATAAAATTTATTTTTAAAAATTAATATTATTTTTAATATATATATATATTAAAGGTCTGAATATTTTTTCTCCAAAATCATTGAAATGGCATATCTATATACAAACACTATAAGAGATTTTTTCCATCTTCAGATTTATTTTAAAAAAGATAAATTAAATATAGAAGATTTTTAGAGTGATTCATCTGAAGAATCATCATATATCATTAAATAGAAAGAGATGCCGAACCACGTTATCTCGATCCTATCAGTCATCTTTTGTCCTCGGGGCAATGGTGCAACGGTAAAACATTTGGATTGTGACTCAGGGATCCACAATTCGATCCCCTGCTATGACATATTTATAAGAATTTTCTTCCAAATGGGGAACGCAATCAAAGGATGTTGGACATCTGGATTGACCGCCGTATGTGCTTCCCGATTTACCTTGGTAGTCGGTGGGAAACTTCCATGAGACCGGATCAGCCACGCCCAGGGATTGAGTCCATAAGACTGATTTATCATTTTTTTCATTTTTCATTTTTATCAGTCATCTCTTTTTCGTTGTGTTGCCTTCTCCTTCACCTTGCACGTGGATCTCGACGTCCGCAATGGATAATCACACAAGAAGGAGAGTGCGGAAGAAGTCCAAGAGGATGGAACAACAACTACCTGATGAGGACGATAGTGCGTGCATACGAGGATGAAAGTCTTTCAGAAGATGAATTGATAATTTGGTTCTAATTCTTTTATCCGACTTGAGGATGAATTTTTTTTTAGATAATCCAGATATTTAATTTTTATAATTCAACTAATTCTGAAAGTAATGTAACCGATTCAATCTCATAGAAAGTTCTTACCGACCATTAGAATAAATTAGGAAGCACAAATATTTAACAAACGGTTCAACGTCATAAATTTTTTAAATTCAATGTATCCTAGATGAGATTTAAACTCTTATTGTCTAGAAAACTTGTCTTACTTTCTTGAGGATGAACATGAAGCAAGCGTTGCAGAACAAAATGAGAAGCAAATAGATGAAGAAATGGATGAACTTGAGAAAGAGTAAGTTTTTATCTAATACCAAATAGCAAAATCAAAACCCTTTGTTTAAACTATATATCATTTCTAATAAAAAATCTAATAATATGGATGGTAAACATTGCATGCAGATAACATCACGACAAATCAGAAAAATCATAAATGTGTCAAATACATTTTTTAAATCTTATCAGACAAATCATAAAATAATTCAATCATTAATTTCAAATAATGCATCAAATACATAATTTAATACATTGAGGGTTTATCTTTTAAATGTGTCAATCAGTCAATCCATCTTTTATACATAAAATTATTTATTATTAATTTATTTTATAATTAAATGATACTCGATTATATATTGATTTATATGTCTTCGGTTTGTTTTCTTGATTTTTATTTATAACTTAAATTTGCTATCCAATTTTAAATAAATATTTAATAATTTTTTTAAATTTTTAAATTTTAGTTTTCAAAATATTATTATTCTCTTTTTTCAAACTTCTTAATTTTCTAGATTTTGAATTTTGACATTTTGAGTTTTGATTTTCTATTTTTCTATAATTGAAATTCTATTTTTTTGACTTTTTAAACTTCAAATTTTGATTTTTCAGATTTTTATAAAATTCAAAAATTGATTTTCTGAATTTTTAAAATTCAAAAATTAATTTTATAAATTTTTAAAATTAAAAAATGATTTTCCGAATTTTTAAATTTCGAAAATTGGTTTCTATTTTTTAAAATTTAAATTCTGATCTTTTTTCCTGATTTTCAAAATTTTAAAATTTGATTTTTATGATTTTTAAAATTGTAATTCTGTTTTTCCTTTTTTAAAAAAATTAAATTCTGATTTTTTTTTAAAAAAAATTCAAATTCAATTTTTTTTATTTTTAAAATTCGAAAATTGATTTTTTGAATTTTAAATTTTCGAAAACTGATTTGTAAAATTTAGTTTCTGATTTTATAATTTCTGAATTTTAAAACTGCTTTTTAGATTTTAAATAATCTTGATTAATCTGATTAATATTTTGATTATCATCAATGTTTGATAGTTTTGATCTGATTAATGTTTTGATTAATCAAATTATTATTTTGATTGAACTGAATTTTGATTAATTTGATAATGATCTTGATTGATCTGATCAAACATATTATTATTCAGGTTATTATATTGATCATTCCCTTGATTAATCCGATTCAATAGATTATTATTCAGGTTATTATATTGATCATTCCCTTGATTAATCCGATTCAATAGATTATTTTTTGATCAACTTGATTAATTGAATTATTATTCTGATTAAATGTATTATTAATTAAATTCAAATAAATTTAGCAAATACAAAAAATAAATAAACAAGAATAAATAAATCAAACAAGTTATTGAAACTTGATTGTCTTTAGAGTATCTCCAATGGATGCCCTATTCCACCATTTTGGTGTAAAAAAAAATACCAAATAAATTCCAATGGATACCCCAAATTTGGCACCATTTTGGTGCAAGTGAACAGTGCAGCACCAAGATGTGCTGCAGTGTTCACTTGCACCAAAATGGTGCAAGTAATTATTTATTTTAAATAAATATATTATAATATTTAATCTATATTTAAAATATTCTTAAATATTATAAATTAATATTATTTAATTAAATTAAATTTCTTTTGTAAATTTTATATATTATAAATTTATATTAGTTATTAACTTAAATGAGTAGTATTTAAAATATTTGTTATATTATTAAGATTATAAATATTTTAAAATTTATAATATTGATAATTTCATAACAAACACACAATTAAACATTTAAAATTTCAAAATGCATAATATAAAAATTAGTTATTATGTACCATAAAAATATTAATTTTAATAATAATTATGATCACAATAAAAATATTTAACAAATTAATATGTATGTTGAAATTAATATATATATTAAATAATAAATTATAAGATGGAAAAATAGAATATTCTAAGGAATATTCCTTTTAGTGTAGAAAATGGTGTGTATTGGTTGGAGTTGAAAAAAAATTTGGTGTTGCAATGACACCAAATTGGTGTTGAAAATGCACCAAAATGGGTTTTGTGGTTGGAGATGGTCTTAGAGATCCTTGCCGAACACTAATTCTAAAATCTCCTAGATCGCTTGAATAACATGAAATTCAAGAGCATAGAATGTATAATACGAGTTGTATTTTTGAATCTCAAAGTTCTACCCTCCTTTTATAAAATTCTGACAAATGCTGATGTGTCACTCTTTCGTGCGCCTAGAAGCCTTCTGATCGCTTAAACCCTAATTAACTCATCTCCAACTTCATCCACGAACATATCAGATCTGGCTAACATGACATCTTCTTAATCACTTGGAATTGCTCCGGCCACATGGAAGCTTGGTCAACTCAGATTCATTGACCACCTCACATATATTTGTCTAATCTAGACTCAGGTTGCTTGGATCACTTCCAAGCACCTAAAATAGTTTCAAGCGCCTAGAAGCCTAGCCAACTTGGTTTGGCTGGTTGACTCCCTCTAAACATTCTGGTCTTATCCCTAGGTTGTCTTGACCTACTTCTTGCAATACAATGTTAGTCCACGAACATTATACAAATTATATTATGCATAGTATCTAGTTTATTTGATTTACTAAGTTTGATTTACTAAATTATATTATCCTCTTGATTTACTTTTTAAAGTCCACTCTTTTACTTCCTTTTCCAAACATTCAATTCTTTGACTTATTTGAACTTTTTTCTTTACCCTCGACCTATCATAACTTCTCACCTTGTTGAGTCAATCTTGTCAAGACTTCTTATAGAAGTTAGGGTTGTGATTTTGATCTATGAGATTGTATTTTAGATTTTCAAGATCTGTGATTTATAAATTTTGTGTTTTAGGATATCGTTTCATTTTGATTTATTTTTTTTTTCTTTGAGTCTCGGATCTTCTGTGAGCTATAAGACGGCCACTACTTTGGTCAAAGTATGTTTGTTGCTTAGCATTAAAAAAATTATGGATCTTTTAGTTTCGATCGGTGATCAGTGTTATTATTTATTATCCAACTCTTTGATTAGACATAAAGAATATGAATTTTTTAGGAAAAGTTTCTGCCTAATTGTTTTACAGGGATATTAATTCGGATTCAGATTAGATTGAAATACAGGTATTATAAAAAATTCTTAATTTGAAATTCAAATCCGATTTAAATTCTAATTCAATTTGAAATTTATAAATATGAACTTAAACTTGAATAATCCGACCAATCTAAATAATCCAATGAATCTAATAAAATAATTAAATAAATATTTAAAACACATAATAATAATAACAATAATATAATTTAAATACATAATAAAAATCATATTATATGATAATTATATTTAATAAATTTAATATTTAAATTTAAGAATTTAATTGTCTAGATTATATTTTAAAATTCTAATTTGGATCAATGACTCAAATTTAAAAAAATTTTAAATTAATTTCGGATCCAACATGATTTGATTTGAAATCCTAAATTCTTCTATCCTAATTTAATATTTTCTTTTGAATTTGACTGTAGGATGATTTATTCATGGTTTTTTTTTTTTTTTTGCGATTGATGGTTAGCAAATGTTGGGATTTGGCGAGCATGCTTAAGCCGTGACATTGTGTAACCCTATTTCTTCTGCAAAAAATGATAATCCCAGTAGCCACATTTTGGGAGTGGTCGGTCCGGTTGGAATCTTAACCAGGGTAAATCGGGAAGCGGTCGATGATCAATCCACGACCATACCCCTATTTCGTCTCTGGTGAGAAAGACTTGGGTTGATATAGAGCTAGAAGATGTGTAAAAATAGTTGGTGAATTTATCTGTGTATTTAATTTTGATAAAATCAAAGGGCTCTTCCATAAACTTATGTATATATACTCTTGATTAATGAAAACTAGGGTTCCTTTTTTCTTTTTCCCTTCGCCAAACCCGTGCCCGTTTCCCTCTCCGCTCCCATCCCGGTGCGCCCTCCCCGCCGCCGCCACCACCGCCGCCACCATCGAAACCTCCTTCCTCCCCACCCGTTTCACTCTCCCCTCCCTTCCACCGCCGCAACCTCCTTCCTTCCCACCGTGAGCGCCGCCTCATAGCAGTTGTATATTCGTGAGTTGTATTCTCATTGCACTTGATGATGATTGGTAAGCCACGTTGTTCATATACTAGAATTTTCAGAATGTACTTTTGGTGGTAGTTGATAATCATGCATCTGGATTATTCTAATTCTTAGTGTGGGGTTCGAGCTTCAAGTGTGGATATCAACATGGCTGAGTTTTTGTGGTTATCTAGGTTGTGCTATCTTAACTCGCTGAGTTATACTTTTTAAGAGATGTTGTGGTTATCTAGGTTATTCTATCTGATCTTGTATTGAAGCTACTTTTGCTGTTGACATTGGTGTTTGTTGTATTATTTAAATCAAGTCAAAATTAAGATAGAATATGTCCGTATTTAATGGATATGCTTTGAATAAAGGATTTACTAAGGTTAAATCTAGATGCATAATTTTAGGATCCATAGCATGATTTTAGGATCAGTTTAGTTTTTCATATTGCTATATAAATGCCTGTATAGCCTATGTTTGTAATCAAGTTTTTATTCATCAACAATAAGAAATACATTAATTCTCCACTATTTTATTTTGTTTCTTCTTCATTTAAGTTGCTGATATTGAGCGTTTTCTTTTGACTCTTCTTCATCTGAGTGCTATCAAAGTGATATCAGAGCCAAGTTACCTTCTAGCTTGTTTTTCTTAATAGTAAATATGACAAACAATTTTAATGTTGTTTGGTCTGGTCCCAAATTAGATGGGAAGCTTGATTATAATTATTGGCAGATAATGATGTCTACACATTTGAAAGCTCAAAATCTTTGGAGCTCTATTGATCCAGGTTTTTCAGAAAGAGCCGATGCTAACTCTCAACATCGAGATCAACTTGTGTTGGGGCAAATTCATCAAGGAGTAGATTATTCAATTTTTGGCATGACAGCAAATGCCAAGACGGCAAAGGAGACATGGGACATCTTAAAACTGTCATATAAAGGAGTTGATCAAGCACAAAAATCAAAGTTGCAATCGCTACGAAGGTTATATGATTGATGTGAGATGACCTCTACAAAAACAGTTGAGTAATATTTTTCACGTTTTACTGATCTTGTCAATAAAATGAGATTATATGGAGATAAAGTTGGAGATGATGCCATAGTTGAGAAGATTCTTCGAATCATACCATTGAAGTATGATTATGTGGTGGCCTCAATTCAAGAATCACATGATATTGAACTGCTGACAATTGCAAAATTAAAAGGTATGATAGAAACTCATATTGACAAGATCGAAGTAAAGACGGAAACATCAACAAATGAAGAAGCTTTAAAGAGTCAGGTTACTCTTAATATGACTGACTCTAGTCAAAGAGGAGGAGGATTCAATAGAGGTCATGGAAGAGGAAGAGGAGGATATAGAGGAAGAGGATGAGGTAATTACTCAAATCAAGGAAGAGGTGGAGATAATGCCAAGCAAGATAAGTTTCTGGCTCACTGCTATAATTGTGAAAAATATGAGCACAAAATTGCAAATTATAGATACAAAAAATTTAACAATCGTGGCAACCAGACAAACATTGTTGGAAATTATGATGAGAACTCTAATAAAGCTGAAACATTACTTTTGGCTAGTCACAATTTACCTGTAGATGAGAACATATGGTTTTTGGATACTGGATGTAGTAATCATATGTGTGGAAGAAAAGAGCTATTCTCGGAGTTAGATGAATCAATTCGGTTAGAGGTTACTTTTGGAAATAAGACAAAAGTATCAATTTTGGAAAAAGGTAAAATTTATATTCAGTTGAAAGATGGTTCTCAAAATTTTATATCTGATGTCTTTTATGTTCCTGAACTTCATCAAAACTTATTAAGCATGTGACAATTATCAAAAAAGGGTTATAAAATATGCATTATTCAGGGGTATTGCACCATAACAGATGGAAAAGGGAAGTTGATAGTAAAGGTAAAGATGTCTTAAAATTGATTATTTCCTTTTAAAATTCAACATAAATTTCTTTGTTGCTCTAATTCTGAGATTTTGGATGATAATTGGTTGTGACATATGCGTTTGGGCACTTTTATTTTTCTGGGTTAAATTATTTAGTGAGAAGGAAGCTTATTTTTGAGTTTCTTGATATTATGAAGCCTAATCATGTTTGTGAGACTTGTTTAATTGGCAAGAAGAATATAGAACCTTTTCCTGTAGGAAAGTCATGGAGAGCCACAAAACAGTTAGAACTTGTTCATTCAGATTTGTATACAGTGGAAATTCCATCACTTGGAGATAATAAGTATTTTATTACTTTTATTGATGATTTGAATCGAAAAACTTGAATTTATCTTCTACATTAAAAGTCAGAAGCTTTTGATATTTTCAAGCAATTTAAGCTATTTGTTGAAAAACAAAGTGGATTTGAAATCAAAATCTTAAGAACTGATAGAAGTACAGAATATATTATTTGTGATGATTTTTTAAAGAAGCATGGTATTCAACATCAAATGACAGCTAGATACACTCCATAATAAAATGGGGTGGCTGAGAGAAAAAATAGAACTGTTATGGACATGGTAAGATGTATGTTGAAATCAAAAAATATGCTTAAGCATTTCTGGACAGAAGCTGTATCTTGTGCTATTTATGTGTTGAATTGGTGTCCAACAAGAAGTGTTCAAGATAAGACACCTGAGGAAGCTTGGAGTGGAAGAAAGCCGACTATTAAACATATCAAGTTCTTTGGTTGTTTGGCATATGCACATGTACCACCAGATAAGTTGAGAAAGAAATTTGATGATAAAGGTGAGAAGTGTATTTTTATTAGTTACAGTGATACTTCAAAGGCTTATAAATTATATAATCCTAAAACTAAAAAAGTTATTATAAGTCGTGATGTGATTTTTGATGAACATGGTAGTTGGAGTTGGTTTATTGAAAAAGAAAAGTCAATTGTTGTTCTTGATATTCCCAATGATTTTTTGGATGAGTAGCTTATTCAAGATAATGTTCAAGTTTCTGTACAATCTGAAGCACCAACTAGGAGATTACAATGCGAGAGCCAATTACCAACTCGCTTGCAAGATTATGTATTAAGTAATGATAATGACCTGTTTGATGAAGAAATTGTTCAGTTTGCTCTTTTTGCATATTGTGTTCCTATATCTTTTGAGGATGCTGCTAAAAAGACTCATCGATTGGAAGCAATAGATGAGGAAATTTATGCCATTGAAATTAATGGTACTTGGGAATTGACTGAATTATCTCCAAGAAAAGAACCAGTTGGAGTAAAGTGGGTGTACAAGACAAAGTATAAGTTAAATGGTGAAATTGAATGTTTTAAAGCAAGGTTGGTTGCAAAAGGTTACAAGCAAAAAGCAGGTATTGATAATTTTGAGGTTTTTGCTCCTGTAAGTAGACTTGATACATTGCACATGCTTATTTCACTTACTGTTCAAAATAATTGGAAACTATGTCAAATGGACGTGAAGTCTGCTTTTCTGAATGACTTTCTTGGAAGAAGAAATATATGTTGAACAACCTGCAGGATATGTGAAGAAAGGAGAAGAGAATAAGGTTTATAGGTTAAAGAAAGCATTATATGGTTTAAAACAAGCTCCGTAAGCATGGTATAGCTGTATTGATTCTTACTTTATTGAAAATGATTTTTTGAGATGTCCTTATGAGCATGCTTTGTATGTTAAACATACTGAATCTGGTGATATACTCATAGTCTGTCTTTATGTTGATGACCTGATTTTCACCGGAAATAAAGTTAATCACAGAATTCAGGGAGGCTTTGGTTAGTAAATTTGAAATGACAGATATGAGCCTAATGGGTTATTTCCTAGGACTTGAAGTTATTCAGATGGATGATGGGATTTTTGTTTGACAAAATAAATATGCTTCTGATATTTTAAAAAGGTTTAGAATGGAGTGCTCCAAACTGGTCTCTACTCCCGTGATTGAAAATATAAAATTATCTAAAGATGAAACTGGTAAAAGTATGAATATTACAGCTTATAAAAACTTGATTGGGAGTTTATGAATATTACAGCTTATAAAAGCTTGATTGGGAGTCAGATATTTCTTTTAGAGTTGAAGCGCTTAGTAGGTTTATAGAGAAACCAAAGGAGTCACATTGGGCTGCAGCAAAGTGAATTTTCAGATATGTCAAAGGTACAATAGATGAGGGAATTTTGTATTTTACTAATAAAACTGTGGAACTTGTTGGATATACAGATAATGATTAGGCCAGAGATGTTGAAACTAGAAAGAGTATATCAGGATATGCTTTTCATTTAGGTTCAGCTATATTTTCTTGGTCTTTTAAAAAAAGCAAGTGGTAGCACTTTCAACAACAGAAGCAGAATATATAGCAGTAACAAATTGTGCTACGTAAGTAATTTGACTAAGAAAAATTTCAATACAAACAAGATGACCCTACGATAATTTTCTGTGATAATAAATCAACAATTGCATTATCTAAGAATCCAGTCTTTCATGATCGTAGCCAGCATATAGATATCAAGTATCATAAAATCAGCTTAGGACCTTATTCATCCATTTTCGAGCTATCGGCTAGAAAACTTACTGGCCTATTGAATGGCGCCCGAGTGATTTATATCTACTCAAGTTTGCTGAGTGGCCAACCTATCGAGTTGAGATAGATTGGGCCCGCTAGATAGTTGGCTCATCCACAATGGCGGAGTCAGAATAGCCGATCTACACGGGCGGCTAATCTCGACCTCGAGCTGCCTTCCTTTCTCTCGCCTTCGACTCAATTAACATCCTCTTTCTCAATGTAAGCACTCGTCATCGGCCCTCAAGCTAAAGCCAGAGTAGACTAAAGAGTGGCTCCGCCTTTGCTCATCCAATGATTTCACTCAGGTCTGCTGAGTGACCGACTTGCTGAGTTGGTGGGCCTTTACCCATACAATGCTCCTCCCGAGCTGCACACATAACATACGCGGGCTTCAGCTGTATGGATCGAGTCTCCTTGAGGTTCCGCATGAGAGAATATTGAATTTTATAGTAAAAATTTAATGACACCGGAGAGAGACATGCAGATCGTCTGATGATGAGCTCAATAAGAATTGTCATCCTAACAAGCGAAAGACTTGCATTTAGATAGAATGGTGTTCTATAATTATGATGATGATCGATGTTTTCGATTTATGTCGACTTGCGCTAGCTGTTGTTAATTTCTTAGTTAGCTCAATGTGAAGGCGAGTGAATTCATTAGTTGACCTCACTTGTGTTTATAGAAAGAGTATATATTGTGTCTCTAGTTGAGGCATATTACATGAGAGGTTTTATGATTTTTTTTCCATAATAGTCACTCCTCCATAAGCCTAAGTTAAATTTGTTAGAACAAAATTATTTTCATGGTGAAGACCATTACACATAAATTCTAAATCGTTCACATTTCATCATTAGGAATTAACAGATAAATATGTGGAAGCATACTTGAATTCATAATGATTAATATATTGGTGCATGCATCATCAATAATCGAGCTTGTATTTTGATGCCTCATAAAATATTTAAAGTTAGACTTTATATATGTTTGATGTATGAGTTAAGTGTGTAGGTCACTTAACTTGAAAAGTGCTAATAGGTCAAGAAAGTTAGACATTATTAGACATTAGAAGTCTTATTGGATGTGAATGACCAGACACAAGACAAAAGACCAAATGAGTTAATCTAGCAGAGCACTTAATGAGTGAGCTGAATTGGACATCAAGAAAGAAAAGTTTATTTTCTATTCTTTATATAATTGAAATTCTATTTTTTTGAATTTTTAAACTTCAAAATTGGTTTTTTCAGATTTTAAAAATTCATAATTTGATTTTTCTCAATTTTTAAAATTCAAATTTTAATTTTGTAAATTTTTTAAATTAAAAAAAATGATTATCTGAATTTTTAAATTTCGAAAATTGATTTTTATTTTTTTAGAATTTAAATTCTGATTTTTATAATTAAGAATTTGATTTTTATGATTTTTAAAATTTAAATTTTTTTTTTTTTTAAAATTTAAATTCTGATTTTTTTTATTTTTTTAAAATTCAAATTAAAATTTTTTTATTTTTGAAATTCAAAAATTGAGTATTCAAATTTAAAATTTTCGAAAACTGATTTGTAAAATTCAATTTCTGATTTTTAAAATTTCTGAATTTAACACTGTTTTTTAGATTTTAAATAATCTTGATTAATCTGATTAATATTTTGATTATCATCCATGTTTTGATTGTTTTGATCTGATTAATGTCTTGGTTAATCAAATTATTATTTTGATTGAACTGAATTTTGATTAATTTGATAATGATCTTAATTGATCTGATCAAACATATTATTATTCAGATTATTAAATTGATAATTCCCTTGATTAATCCGATTCAATAGATTATATTTGATCAACTTGATTAATTGAATTATTATTCTGATTAAATGTATTATTAATTAAATTCAAATAAATTTAGCAAATACAAAAACAAATAAACAAGAATAAATAAATCAAACAAGTTATTGAAACTTGATTGTCTTTAGAGATCTGATTGCCTTTATTCTTTGAGTGCCCTCACCAGGAGCTCTTTATGATAAAGTAAAGTATTAATTAGAAATTTAACATGATTTTTCAATGTTAAATGAGTTATTTTAGATTTTTAGACAACATTACAAAGATGGCAACCGCAAGACGAAGGCTCGATATCTTGACATTTCAAGCATGATTTATGTGCTTTGGGAGGCCTGTAACAAGTCTCGCTATAAGGGGAAGGCACCAAACGAGGAGATGATGCTTCAGAAGATTCAAATACATGTGTTTCAATTTTTAGACCATACTTAAGCAAATTGAGGTTCTGATTTTTGGAGATCATCCGATATTTTGTCTACCGATTTTTATGATTTTGTTGAATACGGTACTTGTTGGGTGTTGATGTCTTGAAGAGTTCAGTGTTGAAAGTATGTAAGTGATTGAATGTGTCACATTGGATGACATGTGCCCAAATAATGCATTTGGATGTTAATGACGTGTAGGAGGAGCTACCTCAAGTATAGAGGTCCAAGCTTTATGATGGACTTGTATGCTTTGATTCTCCTTAGTACTCTCAAAATATATTTATACAATATATGTACCTATTTCAGGGATAAAAATAAATTTCTCCCAAATAATAAACTGCTTATAAATTTTTAAAATAAAAAAAAAATACTTTTTATACAAAATTTATCTACTAGAAGCCTCTCAGAGTCTCAGGCGGTGCAGGCGTTGGAGACCTGTTAATTAAGTTACTAACTAGTTTAACAGTTGATGAATTTAATTAACTTGATAGTTAATTGTTATTAGTAGGATTGATAATTGACTAATTAATTAATAGATTGATTAATATTGATTAAGTAGTAATTATGCAAATATATATTATATAAATTAATAATTAATTAATTAAATTGATAATTAATAATATAATTATAATATTTATTAATTAAAAATTTAATTTTATTAATCTCTTTATTTAAATGAATATTTAAACTTTTATTTTAAAATAAAAAATCTATTATGCACTTTAATAATTATTTAAAATTTTAAATAATATTTATATATGAAAATATTTATTTATTTTATTTATTATTTTCATTAAAATTAGATATTCTTCTTATAATTTTTATCAGATAATTTTTTATATTAATTTTATTAATGTTATATATAGTTATGAATATTAATAAGAACTATGTAATTTTTTATTATTTTTAATTTTTTTTATAATGTATAAGTAATGACATCAAAATAATAATTTATGATCAGTAGTATCTAAAAAGTAGAATTTTTTTTGCTTGCTTGGAGAGCAAACTGAACACTAAAGTTCCTCTAAAATTTTCTGTGATATTACTCTGAGTCATCAAAAATCCCAACCCAGGGAATGCTGAGAATCCTTTTGTGCCTGTACTTTTACATGGATTGTTAGGTGAACAAAAATTTTATTGAATCGATTAAATTTAAAAATTTGATTCAATTATTTTAAAATTTTATTTTTTTCTTTTAAAAAATTGATTAATTCGGTTTAATTTTAAAATTCTTTATTCGATTAAATCGAATCAATCAAAATAAAAAAATAATTGATAAATTCCTAAATAAGTGAACCTATAAATCCCTCACTAATTAGTAAATTTCTCATAATATTTAAAAAATCTAGTTATTTTAGTTAATTTAATTTTTTACCGAATTAACTAATATTTTATCGGTTTGATTTGTTTGATTTATATTTAAAATTTTAGTTGATTCGGTTAGTTTAAAAAATTTAATTCGATTTAATTTTGATTAATTTGATTCAATTCAATTTGATTTTAATTGAATACTCGCTATGGATAGTGCTCTTGTACTTTTACATGGACGGTGCTAATTCTTATTTGTTACTTAAATTTATATTAAAAAGTTAGTTTTGCTGAGCATATGCATTCTTGGATAAATTCATTATCTTTAAAAATTAAGAAAGATTATTGATTACTCGTGTATTTTAATTTTGAAAATATTTTTTGTTATTATATAAATTCTTGATTACTTATGATTTAAAAAAGTTATGTTAATTTCAAATAAATTTACACACCAACGGCATTACTATCATAAATAAACTTCCCCAAACAATAAACAGCTTACAAATTTACACAATCAAAAAATAAACTGTACATTTTTATACAAAATTTATACACTACACCTACTAAATGGATTGCGCACATTGAGGAATAGCGATGCCGCATCCTTCCTGTTCTTCCCGTGCATTGTGAGTGTAATTAGTTTCTTGATTAGGAAATTAAACATCGTGCTCTGGTGCAGCTAATTCTTTAAGCCCTCTGATAAGTTATGTTGCCGAAGAGAAAGTATTGTTGTATTATCATAAAAGCTTCTTCTTTGTATTTCCTCAACTTCTCATCTCTGTGCCTTTCATCACCATCTAAACCTAAGCAAGAAGCCAAACATTAAAAAGAATCCTTTTAAACGAATAATTTGCAAGAAATAGGATTTAGAAGACGTCGGAGTTGGAGACTTAGAACTATTGGATCCGCCCTTGCCATCCGCTGTCTTCCTCCTTTCTTTTAAGTCCATCAATTGTTAATTTTGATCTCGTTCGCCCCATTGTCTCACCTTCCTCGGATATCACTCCGATTTTGCCCGAATATCTCGTCTTCCTCGGATATTGCTCTGATTTTGTCCGAATGTCTGATATCGCTTCTCACCGAAGCAATCTCTCTGGAACGTCTCGCTTTCCTTGGATATCACTAGAGGTATCACTTCGACGATTTGGAACACAGAAGAATGAAAGAATCCCAGGATTGATCTCGCCCGAACATCTCGCCTTCTTCGGATATCACCGGAGGTATGCACTCCGACGATTTGAAATTAAACACATAAGAATGAAAGAATCCCGGGGCAATCTCACTTGAACATCTCACCTTCCTCGGATATCACTGGAGGTATTTGCTCTGATAATTCAGAACATAGACAATGAGACAAATAAAAGAAATCGAGAAGGGTAGAGTTCTTATAGCTGTGGGGTGGATCAGGTGGGGCAGCTCTCGGTCGGGTGAGTAGGACTGAGTATTCTGTGAAAATTGAATCAAACCGAACTAAATTAATTGAAATTGAACAAATTGAATGTTTTCAAACTAATTGAACCAATTAAATTTTCAAATAAAAATTGATTAAACAAACCGAACCGATAAAATATCGATTAATTCGATCGAAAATTAAATTTACCGAATTAATCAAAATTTTTAAATATTTTGAAAGATTTATCGATTAGTTAGAGATTTATAGATTCATTTATCTAGTAATTTATTGATTATTTTTATTTTGATTTATTTTATGTATTCAGTTTAACTGAATAAGTGATTTTAAATCAAAACCGAGCTGAATTATCCAATTAACATCTGCTGCTTTTGCCATCTGAGGAAAATATGCATACCTGTACAAATTAAACAATACCTCCTGATCGCGATAAGGTTACTCTGGTGGTCAAGCCAAACCCTAGGAGAGTCATCAAGAATTAAGACGTTGGACACCGTAGCCGAGACATGGTCTAGATTTTTCAAGTAGCCATCCTTACCCACAGTAGCCTCCTCTCTGGAAGTGATTCTCCCAGAAAAGAAAGTGCCGATGCAATCGAGCAGTTTCGCCATGGCATATGCATAATTCTTGTGCCCCTAGGTGACGATGTGCAGATGGAATACCTCGCTAGCCTGCAACAACAAATGAACAAACACATAAATAAATGATCAGTATAAAATATATATAGAAATTAACAAACTAATGCCTGTAGAACAGCCATAGAAATATGTTTCACTAACTGAAACACGCAGAGCACATATGATTGAGAATAGAATTTAGAAGCAGAAATAGAAGCAGCAGATGTAAAACAAACAATAAACATCAGATAAATAAAAAGCACCAGATAGATAAAAAGCAGATAGAATACGTTGTGGAGGAAATCTCTTATCCCTGGTCGGAGTTTGGTCCAAAATCCAAGACGATGGAGGCGGAATATATAGATCATAATTCTCTTTATCATTCTCCATCACCTTCTTTCCCAGAGTTGCTCATGGACTGTTGAAAAAATAGAAAACATGTAAATATCGATTCATTGATATGCAGACTGAGTCCAGGAAATTCGGTTTTTATGCAATCCAATAATGTATCATTAGGATTAAGTATTCGATTAAAATTACATCGAATTAATTAAAATTGAATTGAATAATATTTTTTTAAATTATTCAAATCGATCAAATTTTTAAATAAAAATTAAATAAAAACTAATAAAATATCGATTAATTTAATTTTCGACCGAATTAACCGAAATCATTAAAATTTTTAAATATTATAAAAAATCTATCAATTAATTAAGAATTTAAAATTTGGTTAGGTTATTTTAAAATTTTATTTTTTTTCTTCTAAAAAATTGATTAATTCGGTTTGATTTTAAATTTTTTTATTCAGTTAAATTAAATAAATCAAATTAATTAAAATTAAAAAAATCGATAAATTCCTAAGTAAGTGAAGCTATAAATTTCTCACTAATTAGTAAATCTCCCATAATATTTAAAAAATTTAGTTATTTCGAATAATTTGGTTTTTGACCGAATTAATTGATATTTTATCGGTTTGATTTATTTAATCTTTATTTGAAAATTTGATTGATTTGATTAGTTTAAAATTTTTTATTCGATTCGATTTCGATTAATTCAATTCAATCGATTCGATGGATAGTGCTCTTGTACTCTTACATGGATAGTGCTAATTCTTGTTTGTTACTTAAATTTATATTAAAAAGTGGGTTATGCTGAGCATATGCATTCTTGGATAAATTCATTATCTTTAAAAATCAAGAAAGATTATTGATTACTCGATTGATTATTGTGTATTTTAATTTTGAAAAATATTTTTTGTTATTATATAAATTCTTGATTGCTTGCGATTTAAAAAAGTTGTGTTAATTTCAAATTTACACACTAACCCACAGTACTATCATAAAATAAACTTCCTTAAACAATAAATCGCTTACAAATTTACACAATAAAAAAATAAACTGTACATTTTTATACAAAATTTATACACTACACCTACTAGATGGATTGTCTCTAAAGCACATTGAGGAATAGCAAGGGAATGACGATGTGACATCCTTCCTGTTCTTCCAGTGCATTGTGAGTGTAATTAGTTTCTTGATTAAGAAAACATCGTGCTCTGGTGCAGCTAATTCTTCAAGCCCTCTGATAAGTTATGTCGTCAGTGAGAAAGTATTGTTGTATTATCGTAGAAGCTTCTTCTTCGTATTTCCTCAACTTCTATCTCTGTGCCTTTGATCACCATCTAAACCTAATCAAGAAGCCAAACATTAAAAAGAATCATTTTAAACGACTAATATATTTGCAAGAAATAGGATTTAGAAGATGTCGGAGTTGGAGACTTAGAATTGCTAGAGTTCTTAATAGCTATGGGGTGGATCGGGTGGGGCAGCTCTCGATCGGGTGGGTAGGACTGAGTATTCTGTGAAAATTGAATCGAACCGAATCAAATTAATCGAAACCAAACAAATTCAATTTTTTCAAACTAATTGAACCGATTAAATTTTTAAATAAAAAATGAACAAACAGAACCGATAAAATATCAATTAATTCGGTCAAAAATTAAATTTACTGAATTAAACAAAATTTTTAAATATTTTGAGAGATTTATCGATTAGTTAGGGATTTATAGGAATTTATCAATTATTTTTAAAAAAATTTATTCGATGTATTCGATTTAATTGAATAAGCGATTTTAAATCGAAACCGAACCGAATTATCCAACTAACATCTACTACTTTTGCCAAGTGAGAAAAATATACATACCTGTACAAATTAAACAATACCTCCTGGTTGCGATAAGGTTACTCTGGTGGTCAGGTCAAATCCTGAGAGAGTCATCAAGAATTAAGACGCTAGATATAGTAGGCGAGACATGGTCTAGATTTTTCAAGTAACCATCCTTACCCACACGAGCCTCCTCCTTGGAAGTGATTCTCCAAGAAAAGAAATATAATTAAAGTGCCGATGCGATGGAGCAGTTTCGCCATGGCATATGCATAATTCTTGTGTCCCTAGGTGACGATGTGCAGATGGAATAACTCGCTAGCCTGCAACAACAAATGAACAAACATATAAATAAATGATCAGTATAAAATATATATAGAAATTAACAAACTAATTAATGCCTGTAGAGCAGCTATAGAAATATGTTTCACTAACTGAAACACGTAGAGCAGCATATGATTGAGAATAGAATTTAGAAGCAGAAACAAAAGCAACAGATATGTAAAACAAACAATAAACATCGATCAGATAAATAAAAAGCACCAAATAGATAAAAAAAAACAGATAAAATACGTTGTGGAGGAAATCTCTTATCCCTGATCGGAGTTTGGTCCAAAATCCAAGACGACAGAGGCGGAATAGATCACAATTCTCTTTATCATTCTCCATCACCTTCTTTCCCAGAGTTGCTCATGGACTGTTGAAAAAATAGAAAACATGTAAATATCGATTCATTGATATGCAGACTGAGTCCAAGAAATTCGGTTTTTATGCAATCCAATCAATAATGTATCATTAGGATTGAGTATTCGATTAAAATTAAATCGAATTAATTAAAATTGAATTGAATCATATTTTTTTAATTAATCAAACCGATCAAATTTTCAAATAAAAATCAAACAAATTGAACCAATAAAATATCGATTAATTTAGTTTTCGACCGAATTAACCGAAATCATTAAATTTTTTAAATATTATGAAAAATCTATCAATTAATTAAGAATTTATAAATTTACTTACTTAAAATTTATAAATTATTTTTTTATTTCAATTAATTTAGTTTATTGGATTTATTCGGTGTAATCGAATAAAAAATTATTTTAAAATTAATAATCAAAATTTTAAAATAACTGAATTAAATTTTTAAATTCGGTTGATTCGGTAGAGTTATTTGGTTTAACAGGAGCAGTAGATGTAAATCAATCAATAAACATCAGATAAATAAAAAGAACCAGATAGATAAAAAGAAGATAAAATACATTGTGGAGGAAATCTCTTATCCCTGGTCGGAGTTTGGTCTAGAATCCAAGACGAGGGAGGCGAAATAGATCACAGTTCTCTTTATCATTCTCCATCACCTTCTTTCACAGAAGTTGCTCATGGACGGCAGACGCTCGATCAAACTGTTGAAAAAATAGAAAACATGTAAATCTCAATTCATTGATCAATAAAGAAAGAGCAATTTGTGTTTTGTTTTCTTACGCAGACTGAGTCCAGGAGAGTTAAATCTAAATCGAAGATGAGCGTGATTTTGGGAGGGGAAATGGAACAAGTCTCTGCTTCTTGGTAGGTTTCTCCATGGCAAACTCGTCAAACTTGCTCAAGCGATGTAGTGGTTATAAATCAACTAGAATCGAAGAAAGCAGATAGACAGAAAACACACAATTTTTTTTCTTTCAATAATTTAAATCAACTAGAATCGATCGAAGAAAGTAGATACATATACAACTCAAAAGGCTTTCTTTTAATAATTTTCATTTTTTAGTGCATATAGGTTTTTTTTTGAAGGACCAATCTAAGCAATTATTTTAATTTTGAAAAATACTTTTTGTTATCTTAGAAATTCATTATCCTTTAAAATTAGTGATTATTTGTAGTCAAAGAATTTGCATGATTTTGAAAATTGTGTTAAGCTAAAAGAAGATGATTTCTCTTTCATTGTCAATGTTTTTTTACTTTTATGCCGATTTTTATGCAACCAAATAATGTACTATTAGAATTGAGTATTCGATTAAAATCGAATCGATTTTTTTTAACTAATCGAATTGATCAAATTTTTAAATAAAAATCAAACAAATCGAACTGATAAAATATCAATTAATTTGATTTTCGATCGAATTAACCGAAATCATCAAATTTTTTAAATATTATAAAAAATCTACCCATTAATTTGGGATTTATAAGTTTACTTTCTTAGAAATTTATAAATTATTTTTTTATTTTAATTAATTCGGTCAAAAAATCGAATTTACTAAATTAATCAAAAATTTTAGATATTTTGAGAGATTTACATAAATTTATAGGTTTACTTAGAAATTTATTAATTATTTTTAATTTTAATTTATTTATTTTAATCGAATAAGTAATTTTAAAATCAAAATCGAATCGAATTATTTGATATTTTTTAAAAAAAATTGAAATTCTAAATTAATTGAATCAAATTTTTAAATTTGATCGATTTATTTGATTTAACCGAACTTTTTGCTCACCCCTATGGATGGGATAGTTTTTGGTCAGGTAGGTCGATTTCCGTCGCTAATCGATTGTTATAACCTCGGTTAGCGACCGAATAGCGACGGAATTGGTCCGTCGCTATTTCCGTTAATTTTTGTAGTGTATGAAGGATCAGGTGGGCAGCATAGGGTTTAAATAAAGAAAAATTAAATTATTATTATTAATGAGTTGACCGAAGCTTTGCATTTGAGGAATTTTTTATTTGGAAAGCTTCCTTCAATATAATAAGAATATATATTATTCATTCAAGTCGATTTAGATTTTAAAATTTTTTATTCAATTAAATTGAATAAATTAAATTAATTAAAATAAAAAATAATTTATAAATTTCTATATAAATAAATTTATAAATCTTAATTAATCAAAAATTTTTTATAATATTTAAAAATTTTAGTTATTTCGATTAATTTGATCGAAAATCAAATTAACCGAAATTTTATCGATTTGATTTGTTTCGTTTTTATTTAAAAATTTGATCGGTTCGGTTAGTTAAAAAAATTCAGTTCAATTCGATTTCGATTAATTCGATTTGATTCAATTTAATTTTAACTGAATAATCAATCCTAGTGAGGATAATTAGTTTCTTGATTGAGAAAACATGGTGCAGCTAATTCTTCAAGCCCTCTGATAAGTTATGTCGTCAGAGAGAAAGTATTGTTGTATTATCGCAGAAGCTTCTTCTTCGTATTTCCTCAACTGACTTTGATCACCATCTAAACCTAATCAAGAAGCTAAACATTAAAAAGAATTCTTTAAAACGACTAGTTTGCAAGAAATAGGGTTTAGAAGACATCGGAGAAGGACGTTGGAGACTTAAAACTGTTGGATCTGCCCTCGCCATCCGCCATCTTCCTCCCTTCTTTTGAGTCCATCGATCGTTTTGATCTCATTCGCCCTAGCGTCTAGCCTTCCTGATTTCGCTCAAACATCTCGCCTTTCTTGGATATCGCTTCTGCCTTCTCACTGAAGCAATCTCTCTGGAACGTCTTGTTTTCCTTGGATATCACCAGAGGTATTCATTTCGACGATTCGGATCACAGAAGAATAAAGAATCCCAGGATCGATATTTCCTGACCGTCTCGCCTTCTTTGGATATCGCCGAAGGTATGCACTCCGACGATTCGATCAGAACATAAAAAAATGAAAGAATCCCCGGAGCGATCTCACTTGAACGTCTCACCTTCCTCGAATATCACCGAAGGTATTCGCTCCGACGATTCAAAACACAAACAATGAGACAAATGAAAGAAATCAAGAGGGGTAGAGTTCTTATAGTTGTGGGGTGGATTGGTGGGACAGCTCTCGGTCAAGTGGGTAGGACGGGGTATTTTGTGAAAATAAAATCAAACCGAACCAAATTAATCGAAATCAAACAAATTAAAATTTTCAAACTAATTAAATCAATTAAATTTTTAAATAAAAATCGAACAAACTAAACTGATAGAATATCAATTAATTTGGTCAAAAATTAAATTTATCGAATTAATCAAAAATTTAAATTTTTTTGAGAGATTTACCAATTAGTTAGAGATATTTAAATTTTACTTACTTAAAAATTTATTTTACTTACTTAAAAATTTATTAATTATTTTTTATTTTAATTTATTCGATTTAATCAAATAAGTAATTTTAAAATTGAAATCAAATCAAATTATTTGATATTTTTTAAAAAAATTAAAATTCTGAATTAATTGAATCGAATTTTTAAATTTGATCGATTTATTCGATTTAACCAAATTTTTACTCACTCCTATGAGTAAGATGGTTTTCGATCAGGTAAGGCAGATCAAGTAGAGCGGGTCAGATGAAGGATCGGGTGGGCAGCATAGGATTTAAATAAAGAAAAATTAAATTATTATTATTAATGAGTTGACTGAGGCTTCGCATTCAAGGGATTTTTGATTTAGAAAGCTTCCTCCAATATAATAAGAATATATATTATTCATTAAAAGTATCATAATAAAAAATAATAGAATGTGATTTATTTAATTACATTGTATGTGGGATAGAACTGATAATAGAATAAAAAAATAAAGTTAGCGGGGTGAATAACCTATCATTTCATTTCATTTACTCATGTCTATAAATACATAAACATTTAGCCTTTTATATGATTTAAAACTTTCGGTTCTTATATCATAATCTATGACTCATTGATAAGTTACTCTTAAAATACTTTTATGTGTAATTTTACTCTCAAAATAGCTCTTTTTTAAAAAGAACTAAACCTAATTTGTTTTTGCATTAGATATCATTTGCATTGTCATAATCAAAATTTAAATTTAAATGATCTTTGATGTAATTAAACTCTCATGTTTTCATTAGGAAGAGACGTACTTTCTATTCATACTTGCATTTCCATCAAACATTGAGCCTCACACAAAGGCCCAAAAGGAGAATTCATATATATAGATGTAGAACATTATCATTATTGTTCCTGTTGAGATGCGCCTAAGGACGAAACGGCTAACTCCTTCTACAGCACCTCGTCCAAGATTTTCCTCCCTGTTAGATAGAGAACCTGCAGAGGGAAAACACGTGAGATGGAGAGCCGGGGGTTTTTTCCCGGCGCGACCACTCCGATGCTTAAGTCAGTGTGGGGAGGAGAAAAACTTCTGAAGAGGAAGAGGAGAGAAAAATGAGAGGCCCTTAGTGTGTGTGCGTCTTTACCGGATTGGCTTCGATCCCTCTTTCCGTGACAATGTATCCCAAAAACCGGCCTACCCGCCCACCAAATAGACATTTAGCAGGGTTTAGCTTAAGACCATAACGCCGTAGAGTGCCGCAGGTCTCTTCAATATCAGTTATGAGGGTTTCTCTGCTGGTACTTTTGATCAAAATATCATCCACATATACCTCAACATTCCTACCCTTTTGGTCATGAAATACTTGGTCCATTAATCTTTGATAGGTGGCTCCCGCATTTTTAAGTCCGAATGGCATTACGGTATAACAAAAAGTTCCATCAGCAGTTATAAAACTGACCTTGTCCTGGTCGTTTACATCAAGAGGTATCTGATGATAGCCCTGATAGGCGTCTAACATGCAGAGATATTCGTAACCGGCCGTGGAGTCTACCATCTGATCTATTCGCGGCAAGGGGTAACAATCTTTAGGGCAGGCCTTATTAAGGTCCCTGAAATCGATGCAAACTCTCCACTTGTTGCCGGGTTTCGGCACGAGCACAACGTTGGATAGCCAGGTGGGGAACTGAATCTCTTTGATGTATCCGGCTGCTAAGAGTTTCTGAATTTCTGCTCGAATGGCCTTGTTCTGTTCTGGCCCAAAATGTCGCCTTTTCTGTTTAACTGGAGTAGACCCGGGTATCACATTAAGGTGGTGTACCGCTATGGATGGAGAAATACTGGTAATATTTTCTGGCGCCCAAGCAAATACATCTTGATTTCGGAGGAGACAGGCGCCAAGTTCCTCCTTTAACTCGGGTGGGAGTTCTGCTGCCACTTGGACCGTAGTTTCAGTTCGGTCCGGGTGTACTTGCAAGGCTTCCTTGTCCTCACAACCCTTATCGGAAGTGACCTCTTGTATAACATGAACTTCACCCCCTGAGTCCTTTTGCTTTTTCCGGGAATCCGTGCGAATCATATCCACGTAGCACCGACGGGAGATCCTTTGGTCTCCCCGGACTTCTCCCACCTGATCTCCCACGGGAAACTTCATCTTCTGATGGTATGTGGATACCACGGCCGAAAAGGCGCTAAGGGTTGGCCTCCCCAAAATGATGTTGTACGAGGAAGGAGCATCCACGATAATGAATGAGATACGTCGGGTCCGCATCAGAGGAAGTTCGCCGAGGGAGATGGGTAGGGTAATTTGCCCCAACGGTTGGACTTCATTTCCTGTGAATCCGTAAAGAGGCGTAGCTAACGGTGCCAAGCTGTCTTCGTCAATATCCATCTGCTGGAAAGTATTGGAGAACAGAATATTGACGGAACTGCCAGTGTCGACAAAGACTCGGCCAATATCATAGTTAGCTACCGTGGCTCTAATGACCAAGGCATCGTCGTGGGGCACTTCGACGCCGTTCAAATCCTGAGGTCCGAAAGAGATGACAGGACTTCCGGGGGTTTTTTCATGACTTACTTCATAAACGTCAAGCTGACGGCTGCCAGCCTTACGAGTCCGATTAGAATCCTTATCAGTGGCTCCCCCCACGATCATGTTGATACGCCTAAGGGGGGCATTATTCTGATTATCTTCAGGAGCTTCCCTTTGACTATGAGTCTCTGGGTTAATGGATGTGGACTGCCGCAGAGGAGGGATGGGCCGCCTAGGAGATCGGTCTCGCGGGCGAGCGGGTTGAGGCGAGGGAGGACGCGTCTCCTGGTGTGGCCGCCTCGGTGGTGTTCGCGTCAACCCGCTCGCCTCAACCCGCTCGCCCGCGAGACCGATCTCCTAGGCGGCCCATCCCTCCTCTGCGGCAGTCCACATCCATTAACCCAGAGACTCATAGTCAAAGGGAAGCTCCTGAAGATAATCAGAATAATGCCCCCCTTAGGCGTATCAACATGATCGTGGGGGGAGCCACTGATAAGGATTCTAATCGGACTCGTAAGGCTGGCAGCCGTCAGCTTGACGTTTATGAAGTAAGTCATGAAAAAACCCCCGGAAGTCCTGTCATCTCTTTCGGACCTCAGGATTTGAACGGCGTCGAAGTGCCCCACGACGATGCCTTGGTCATTAGAGCCACGGTAGCTAACTATGATATTGGCCGAGTCTTTGTCGACACTGGCAGTTCCGTCAATATTCTGTTCTCCAATACTTTCCAGCAGATGGATATTGACGAAGACAGCTTGGCACCGTTAGCTACGCCTCTTTACGGATTCACAGGAAATGAAGTCCAACCGTTGGGGCAAATTACCCTACCCATCTCCCTCGGCGAACTTCCTCTGATGCGGACCCGACGTATCTCATTCATTATCGTGGATGCTCCTTCCTCGTACAACATCATTTTGGGGAGGCCAACCCTTAGCGCCTTTTCGGCCGTGGTATCCACATACCATCAGAAGATGAAGTTTCCCGTGGGAGATCAGGTGGGAGAAGTCCGGGGAGACCAAAGGATCTCCCGTCGGTGCTACGTGGATATGATTCGCACGGATTCCCGGAAAAAGCAAAAGGACTCAGGGGGTGAAGTTCATGTTATACAAGAGGTCACTTCCGATAAGGGTTGTGAGGACAAGGAAGCCTTGCAAGTACACCCGGACCGAACTGAAACTACGGTCCAAGTGGCAGCAGAACTCCCACCCGAGTTAAAGGAGGAACTTGGCGCCTGTCTCCTCCGAAATCAAGATGTATTTGCTTGGGCGCCAGAAAATATTACCAGTATTTCTCCATCCATAGCGGTACACCACCTTAATGTGATACCCGGGTCTACTCCAGTTAAACAGAAAAGGCGACATTTTGGGCCAGAACAGAACAAGGCCATTCGAGCAGAAATTCAGAAACTCTTAGCAGCCGGATACATCAAAGAGATTCAGTTCCCCACCTGGCTATCCAACGTTGTGCTCGTGCCGAAACCCGGCAACAAGTGGAGAGTTTGCATCGATTTCAGGGACCTTAATAAGGCCTGCCCTAAAGATTGTTACCCCTTGCCGCGAATAGATCAGATGGTAGACTCCACGGCCGGTTACGAATATCTCTGCATGTTAGACGTCTATCAGGGCTATCATCAGATACCTCTTGATGTAAACGACCAGGACAAGGTCAGTTTTATAACTGCTGATGGAACTTTTTGTTATACCGTAATGCCATTCGGACTTAAAAATGCGGGAGCCACCTATCAAAGATTAATGGACCAAGTATTTCATGACCAAAAGGGTAGGAATGTTGAGGTATATGTGGATGATATTTTGATCAAAAGTACCAGCAGAGAAACCCTCATAACTGATATTGAAGAGACCTGCGGCACTCTACGGCGTTATGGTCTTAAGCTAAACCCTGCTAAATGTCTATTTGGTGGGCGGGTAGGCCGGTTTTTGGGATACATTGTCACGGAAAGAGGGATCGAAGCCAATCCGGTAAAGACGCACACACACTAAGGGCCTCTCATTTTTCTCTCCTCTTCCTCTTCAGAAGTTTTTCTCCTCCCCACACTGACTTAAGCATCGGAGTGGTCGCGCCGGGAAAAAACCCCCGGCTCTCCATCTCACGTGTTTTCCCTCTGCAGGTTCTCTATCTAACAGGGAGGAAAATCTTGGACGAGGTGCTGTAGAAGGAGTTAGCCGTTTCGTCCTTAGGCGCATCTCAACAGGAACAATTATAATTAAAAATAATTAGTTCTCAATATTTTGACTTAATTTCAGATCTGATAAATGAAATGACCAGTGGTTACAATATTTTTAGAAAACAATAATTCACATATTAATTTAATTAGTTCAGCTTCGGAGTCGTTGTGGCAGCTGCAGAGACGGATTTAAGTAGGAGCTATCCTGAGCTGTAGCCTAGTCGTATGAGTCTTATAATAATTTATCATTGATAAATATTTCTGAAAGGATTGGTGGTGCAGTTGGCTAGCGGTAGGTCTCAAACCTCCTGAGGTCGACAGTTTGAACCTCTCTCACCCCATAATATAATTTTAATCAGAGATGAATCCATCTTGGGCTCTAATCTAATTGTGCCTATTTTGAGCTCTAATCTAACTTTAAAAAAATTAGATACATATTTGTAGTCTACAATTTGGTATAAAAAAAAATTAATGAATTCTTTTTTTGTTTCATTGTGTTTTGATGTTTAACTCAACTTTTTCATACCTAAAATCAGCACAATCCATCTTTAATTTCTGGATCCGTCCCGGGGCAACTGTTATCCAAAGGCAGTGAAAATGGCAGTCAACGATACAAGTCAACAAATAAAAGTCAACGAGCAATGTGAATCGACGCAGGTCCTGATGAAAGATTAAATGTACAAAATTTAAAGAATCCAACAACGTCGGCGACATCAGTATCGACGACATATACAACCGGTCGAGGTTGACTTTGAATACTTAAGGCGGAAGTCAATATTTCTAATTTAATTATTTTACAGAAGAAAAATAAAATAAAATAAAAAAAGCTCCTAGCGAATCCTACTACATGAGGCTCAAGGGTATCGAAGAGGTTCTCGGGCAAATTTCTCTGATTTTTTTCTCTTCTAATTAATATTTAAAAAATAAAAAATAATAATTATATGATCTTGGTGTAGTTTTAATTAAAATTAGAACAATTTTAATAAAATTAGTGTAACCTTATTTTTTTTAAAAATAATATACTAAAGAAAAAAGAAAAAAGAAAAATCTTTAAAAAATAAAAAAATACAAAAAGAAAAAGAAAATTGATATAATAAGTGGAAGAAAATTCAATATTTTACTGAATAGCATATGTAAAGTTGGATATTATCAAAATCCATCTCATTTAATAATATCTAAATCAAATATCATATTTTCGAAATACTCTTCCTCTTTCTCTATATCCCATCTATCAGTTTCATATGCAACTTTCATAATATCTAAATCACCTATCATATTTTCAAAATATCTTTTCTCTTTCTCTATAAGTCCATCTATCAATTTCATTAACTAATAAATTTAAAATTTTTTAAATCATTTCAAATCAATATTCTTAAAAATCTATATTCTCAAATTTAAAGTTGATAATATAAATTAAAAATAAAAGAGATATGTTAGACTTCAACCACCTAACAATCCCACACAGTCAATTTCAAAATCAATTGTGAGGAGATAAATCAAAAAGTTATAATTGATTATGACGTAAGAGAACATTGTTCAGTTTCGTCAAAATTTGACTCTTATTTACTTCAATAAATCTGTTGTATCATAATCAATTTAATTATATCTCAAAAATAAAAAAAAAAAGACGAAATTAGGTGAATATTTCAAGGATATGACATATGATTTAAATATTTTAAAATTAATATATTTTTTAGATAATATTGAAATTTTATCATGCGGTCACGTCGAAAATAGAAAATTAAAAGGACGCACCTTTTCTTTTTGTTATTTTTTTAAATTTGCTTTTTTTTTTTTTTTAATTTCTTTGTTTTCTCTTTTGATTTTTGTTAATAAACCCTGTCCTCACTTTTCTCCCAACAGAGCCATCACCCCTCTCCCCTCTCTTCGTCTCTCTCGCGACCCCTCACGATTGCCGCCCTGATCTCAATCGCGAGCAGCGTGATCAAGCCGCCGGCGAGGGGCAGCGGCGGCGGCGGCGGCACCTCCCTTCTCCGGCAATCTTGGATCTCCGTTTTTCTCTCTCTTCTTTCCTTTTTCCGGTTCCTCCGCCTCTTCACGACGCCGTGCTTGGATCGGACAACGGAGCCTCCGATCGTACCTCCAACGAGCTGTGGTGCTCGCCTACGCTCCGGCTGGACTCAGGTCTTTCCTCTCTATCCCTATCTCTCTCTCGGTCTCTCTTGCTCACGCCCTCTGCCTTGAATCTGTTGGCAAGATTGGGTAAAGTCATTGCTCCATGAAATGTATCTGTTGGCTTCTTCACTGATCAAAACAATTGATTAGAAGTATTCAATGTTGTTTTAGAAGAAATCCCTTAAAAATTCAGTTGGTATAATTTAAGTCTTTTTTCCCCCAATATTTTACATTATCCTTCTGTGCTTCTAGATCGTTACAAAGCCCATGGTTTCTGGTACAATCAAGAGCCAGATGGAAGCTAAGGATGGCAGTTGGTATAAGAATGTTCAAGAAATATATGCTGATGCAAGATTGGTTTTCACTAATGCAATGAAACACAATGATGATCAAAGTGATATTCATGCTATGGCAAAGTCATTGCTGGAAAATTTTGAAGAGAAGTGGCTGCCATTGCTACCTAAAGTTGTCAAAGAGGTTGAGTTGAGCTACTCTTATTTATTCTCCCATCTTCTTTTGACTTCCAGTAACATTTTGTTTTCCATTGTCTTTATGGATATTAGTTTCTGTTAATGGCATCAAATATGTCATTGTATTTTTGTTTTATCTACTGATTTTTCCTGGATTTTTTACTTCCCAGGAAGCAAGACAAAAAGATGAGGGAGCTCAAACTCTTTCAAATATTCGTAATTCTCGAAAGGCTGCATATGCAAAAATAGCTAGAGAGACATACAATGGGGTAATCTTTGTTGCTCAAAATGTGTTCTTGTTACTTTCCATTTCTGGGTAGTGGTTGTAGTTCTTTTGCTCTAGTGGAGAAGCTGGAGTTATATGGCTATGTAAATGTTATCTTGGTCTTCACCAGGTTATAGAAACTAATCATGTTAGAGCACAACTGTGTTTTTTCCTAACTTTCAATCCGATTTTCAGCTTGATGAACTCAATTCACAATTGGAAGATCTAAGGGCGAGGATAATAGAGAAATGCAGGTAAACAATTTTGCCTCATCCATCATCCTTATAGAATGTATGATATACACACAAGCATGCACCTTTTCTGCTTTGTTGTTTGAATGATTTAATTTAGCTAAACTGCTGAGCAATTATTGACATTTAGAAGTTGATCATTCAACAGATGTAGGGCAAGAATTAGAAAAAGTAGCCTGCCCTTATGTGATTCTTAGCTATAAACTAGTGATTAAGTAGCAAGATATCCGATCGAGAAAGATTATCAGCCAGATAGCAGATCTTAAAATATTATTTATAACATAATTTAATAACCAGGTAGAATGATAGGGCAGATAGAACTCCTGGGAATTCAAAGTATTGGTCTTAGCTAGGATATTGTACTCCAGCCAAGATGATATTGTGTTGGTGCCTTGTTGGCACACCGATTGATGGTGCCGGTGGCTCGGATTAGTATGGAGGCATCAACAAGGAGAATCCTATCTGGCTTCTTGTGTCTTGATGAGTTCTCTCCCTAATCCTATCCATCATCTCATGCCATCTGGAGTGTGCCACAATTAAAGTGTCGAATAGTTGAACATACATGTCATATACATGTTCAGCATGACAATCGGCTAGCAGAATGATATGCTTCCTTTGTGCTAACTGAAAGGATCTTTATAACATGATATATTTGCTTTATGCCATCAATATCAATCATTCATCCTATTTAAATACTTGTTTTTTCCTTAGTCTCTTTACTTCTATACAACTAATTATAATTGTTATTTGAATTCCATAGTAGACCAAGCTAAAACAAAGTTATTAAGTAAATTCCAACCAACTTAAAGAGAGATTATTTTAAACTTGAAAGTTTGTAATCTAATAGATAATTGAATATCGTATTTATGAACAGGCTAATTCTTCTTTCTTTCTTGTTGCTCTTCCCTTTGCATTTTATATAAAAATTCTTTCCACTTATTTAATATTTTTTTTGGGTAATCCAAGTATCCGGCTCTTGTGCTTCATGTGCTTCAACTAATCGACTTATTTAATGAACATTAAAATACTAGTTTCACTTCCATTTAGTCTGCCCTTCTTGTTTTTCCAGCAGTGTGAAAGTGAACTGTGAATATGATGGTGTGACGAATGCTTAAATTTCTTTGTTTCAGAAAAATGACTACTGAGGAGAAAAGGAAACTTGGGGTTGGCCTGAGCACTTTATCCCCTGAAGATCTTAACATGGCTCTAGAAATTATAGCTGAAGACAATCCTAGTTTCCAAGCCACTGGCGAAGTAGTGGATCTCGATTTGGATGCGCAGGTATTTCTCTTTTTTATTTCTTTCATATTTTGTTGCTATACTAGAAAAACTGGCCAAGGATTAGTGATGAGAACTAACCTCACCTAATCACAATATTGTCTTATAGACCTTTTGGATTGAATTTGTAACATTTGCTAGTGGATCGCCATGTTTTTGAAAACCTTTCCATTTGTAACTACCACTTTGCCAGTAATATAGTGCATATGCCTCTTTAACAGATGTGCGAAAAATGGTTAACTTACCGATCTCAAGTTTGCATCGATAACATGTTATTTTGTCATTCAGATAGTAGCCTTCTTTGAGGCATCATTCTCGCTGATCAGAGAATTCAATTTGCTTCTCCTCTTTGTATTGCTGCAGAGTGAAACCACATTGTGGAAGCTCAAATTCTTCATGAAGAGGGTATTAGAGAATCAAGCAAAGAACTCTGTGGTAAAGACTAACGACAACTTGAAGAGAAAGAGAGAGATTATTTGCAAAGCTTTGGTGAAGAGTGCAGCGAAGAAGAGAAACAAATAGAGAGAGATTATTTGCAAAGCTTTGGTGAAGAGTGCAGCGAAGAAGAGAAACAAATAGCTTTCGGTGTTATGATGTTGCTTGATGTCATACATGTAAATGCAACTAACTTTTGTTGCTGAAGCAATTTAGTAGGAACTTCTGAAACAAGTTGCCTTTTTTGTTAGCAGTAATTCTGGCAAACCGACAAAAGTTCGAATCGAGTTTGGCAATGCGGTTATGTGTGTTGGTTGTGTATAATTTGTATTGTTTGCTCTGATGGCAGTGCAAATTGTTGTGTTGTGGTGTTTCCGGCTAAATATCGCGGATGGTCAAGCCACCAGTCAACGAACTGTTTGACGAAGACGATCTTGAGACTTAGCGTAGAGGAGAAGGCGAGCGGGAGCGTCGAACAGGAGCTGCACCTGAGACACACTCAAAGAAAGAGGTTAGACTAGCGTCGGAAATTCTTAACAAGCCACTTCGATGTTCAAGTTAGGGTTTCGATGAAGATCAGGAGCGAATAGCAAGTAGTGAGAGTAGTAAGGGTTTTTGAGAGCCGACTTTTCACGATGGTGAGTTACTCTTTTTATAATCTGCATTAGGGTTTCGTATGCAAGGTCGGCTAACGTACGCCTCGGGTTGCCGCCTACTATCGAAAGCACTTTCCTTCTGTCCCCTCTGCTTTGGCTGTATGTGTAGGGAAGGTACATAGGCGAAGATCGGGTCTGATATTAATATCTTTCTTTTGGTAGTATGTGCAGGTCACGAGGTTAGAGGAAGAGGCCACGTATAACAGTTTGATACGTTTTTTATGAAGTGGCACAGAAAGGAAGGGTGTCAGAAGGAACCAAACTTGTATTATTTGCAGACTAGTCCTTCTTCGAGCGGCGGTGCCCAAGGCTAGTGTCAAAAACTCATAGCTAAGTCTAGGACCTAGCTTGAATGAGGTGGAGTGGCTGAGACAGTATATAGAAGTGAGGTTGGCTAAGACAAGGTTGGCCGAGAGGGGTCGCTGCCTGAGACGGGTCGCTAGTCGAGACGGAGTTGGCTAAGAGGGGCCGCTAGCTGAGACGGGTCGCTAGTCGAGACGGAGTTGGCTAAGAGGGGCCGCTGGCTGAGACGGATCGCTAGCCGAGACAAAGTTGTCACTTCCGGCAGAAACGGGAGTAGCTGATAGCCGAGACGAGAGTGGTTGCTGACTGAGACTAGTCGGAGATGACGGTAAAAGTCCTGCGAACTCGTGTTGGCACCTCAGCCAGAACTTTGACTTTTGGAAGACTTGCAAGAGAGCCACGTCACCTATCTTGACCATCTTTGGAAGACTCAAGTAGCCACGTCACCTATCTTGACCATCTTTGGAAGACTTGCAAGAGAGTCACGTCACCTATCTTGACCATCCACGTCATGGTGTATTCGCTCTATGATATGGTTGAACTTGTACATACAAGGGAAAGAAGGGGAAAAGAAAATAGTAAGTATATAAAATTTATTTTCCTTGTATAACTTTATAATACTTTTTATTTCCTTTCTTGTCTTTTCATCCAAATATATTCCGTCCACCTTCAAATATCCTAATGTCGATTGATTGAGAGAAACAATCATTCGACAGAGGAAGATGCTGACAAACCTTCATGCCCGGTTTATTCCAAAGCACGGATTAGAAAAAGGATGGGCTGCATAAGAGTCAAGAGACTCTCTCCTGTTTACATATAAAAAAAAATACACGATTAATGGAATTCAAATCGTCCGCTCGAAATCGGATGGAATAAACTTTCTATCCTTTCTCCTTGCAAGCTATGAAGAATTATCTTTTTATCCCTTTTTCGTCCGTCCGAAATCGAACGGAATAAACTTTCTATCCTATTCCTTCCTCCTTGTTAGCTATGAAGAATTATCTTGAATAAAAATCAATGGCCAACTCGAGTTTGCCGCATGCACGATGGCCGTCCCGACAGGCGAGACCGTGATTGGGCCTCTCGGCATCCGTTGTGAGAGGTGAGAGGCCACGATTGGCCTCTCTGCGGCCATTGCGAGAAGTGAAGTTGCAATTGACCTCTCTGCAACTGTTGCAAGAGGTGAGGTCATGACTGACCTCTTTGCCACCATCAAGGCCTCTCCATGAACTCACAGCAAGGCTGTGACCATCCTCCAACAGACTCACGGCAATGTCGCAACCATCACGAGGGGTGAGGCCACGATCAACCTCTCCGCAGCTATCATAAGAGGCGAGAGCCAAAATCAACCTCTCTGTATCCGTTGTGACTATCGCAGCCTTGCTGTGAACTCATGACGTGGCCACGATTGGCCTCTCTGCGACCATGAGGAGCACAAGACCGCTCAAGTTCATGTCGACACCGTGAACTCACAACCTCTCCGTTGTTGCCACGAACTTGCGGCCTCTCCGCAATCGTCGTGAGTTCCCAACGTCACGGCTAGGAGCTCAAGCAGCAGGTTGTGAGCCATCGAAGGATTATTTTCCCTCCCATCCTTTATCATTTCTTTCTTTTATCTTTTGTTCCTTCATCTTTCTCTTCTCTTTACCTGAGGATGGTTTTTTCACCATTGAATCCTTTCCCATCTTTGTCCCCATTTTGGAGTAGTAAACATTATTTTCCTTGCTGCATCTCATAAAAATATTATTTTATGCAAAGGTTGTTCAAAGCTTGGCCAAAGTAAGCACTTGACTAAAAATATTTTTATGAAGGTTTTACAGCTCAAAATTCCTTAAGAACTTACTGTACAATAAGACTTTTCACTTACACATTTTATTTACCTTTAATCAAGTAAAATAACCTCAAATTAATTGATTCGACAAATACTACTATTGGATAGTGGATGGCTATATTACAAGCCAATTGAACTCTGCTTCTACCCGACTGCTAAAGCCTCCAGTCACTTAAAAAAATATCCAGTCAATTATTGCTTGAATATTAAAAAATAATAATAATAATAATAATTTTTCTCACTATCAAGCTCTTACACTGAGTTGACTCATCAATTGTTTGTCATGCTCTGATCAACTGAAACAATCTCCACTCAATTAAATTTAGTCAATGGTCCCTTTTTCAGTCGACTTATCTCCTTGTAAGTCTATGCAAACACCTTAACAATCCCTTGGTTAAAGGTTTCAAATCAAGCCACTAGGTTCTATCTTCACATAGATAAAGACATCCTTGTTAATGTTGTCGAAAAATACAAGCCCCAAGATTACATTTCTCGCCCTATAGTCGACTTCGCTAGGCCTCTGTTCATTGGATGCTCCAAGCTCCCAAGATTGCTCTATACCAACTAATCCTCTATGCTTTCGAGTCCATCTCATTTCAAGCCACCCTCGAGTCCAACTCGTGTCAAGCCTCCAATCCATCAAATGCATCAAACTCCCTAAACTTCCTATCTTCTAAACCTCCTTGCCTTTCAAGTCCACCTCGTACCGAGCCTTTGAGTCATTGAACCCACAATCTTATGATCACATTTGCAACCACCCAACACTCCTTGCCATAGTCTATTCGAAACTTCTCGTAAGTTCTCATATTCATCTTATGCCTCCGAGCCAGCACGAACCAACTCAACCTCATCGAGTCAACTAACTCTACAAGCTTCATGTGCAATATGCAAGTCTGTGTGCACATAAAAAATACAAGTGACACCTAAATTAATCCTTCAGATAAACATATCAAACAATTTAGTCAAACTTGACTACTTGGGAGCTTTGTTTCCCAACAAAATCATCTCCTCTGATAAGTATATCATCCACATATAAGAGAAGGAGAATAATTTCTTTAAAAAAATTGTGGAAAAATAGACTGATACCATAAGGACAAGTTGAAATCCATCAGTGATCATAATCTTGTTAAATTTTGCAAACCACATTGGAGTTTGTTTGAGGTCATAAAAATCTTTGAGGAGATAACAAAATTGGTGATAGAGATGAGATAAAGTCTTCATTTCCATGATTAGGTGTTCAACTTCTAGTGGGATAGCTAGAAGAGAAGGATTGCATAGGAACATCATCCACAGAACAAATGTTGGATTAAACCAAATCCCAAGAATCAAATTACAAGTTGAATGTCTCTTCTCTTCTACAAGAAGCCAAATTCAATTTTACCCCAAGCACCTCTTCATGGATTCATGTACCTTTTCATAAATTCATGCATTAATGTTTTGTTGTTTTTCATGTCATCCAAAACCCTATAAATATGGATGAGATGTGAGAGTTGTGACAAGTGTGAGAGTTGTAGCAACAAGAAGTCCAATACAAAAAATCCTATTTGCTTCACAAGTCTTCTTCTTTGTCCTTAAATTTCTTAGTCCCTACTTCTTCTTCCTTCAATCTGGTATCAGAGCCATGGCCAACAATCTTGTTTCTCTTGTACCTCGATTCAATGGTGAAAAGTTTGATTATTGGAGCACTCTCATGAAGTTATGTCTTGAATCACAAGACTTATGGTGTGTTATTGAAGAAGGAGTACCAGCGGAGGAAGATCAATTAACCGAGGCACAAAGAAATATTTTGAAGACCAAGAAGCAAAAGGATAGAAAAGCTCTTTTTCAAATTTATCAAGCCCTTGAAATTTCAATTTATGAAAGGATCTCAAAAGCACCGAGTGCTCAAAGAGCATGGGAGATTCTACAAACAACTTATTCCGATCAGGACCAAGTGAAAAAGGTACGCTTACAATCTCTACGAGTAGATTTTGAAAAATTAGAGATGAAAGACAGTGAAAAAGTTTCAGAGTACTTCACACGAACCACTTCTATTGTGAATCAAATGGCATCAAATGGAGAAATCATGGAGACCCAAAGGGTGGTGGAGAAAATCCTACGAAGCTTATCAACCAAATTTGATCATGTGGTAGTTGCTATTGAAGAATCACAAGATCTTTCACAAATATCCTTGGAAAGTTTGCAAGGAAGATTGGAAGCTCATGAGGTTAGAATTCTTCAACGAAGTCCTCTTATTTCTCCTTCAAATCAAGCGTTGAAATCCCAGTTCACATCCACGGGAGGCCGTGGTTCATATCGTGGACGTGGAAGAGGTCGAAATCAAAGAAGAGGTGGAAGATTCTCTTACCAGCAATCACGAGAAAATGGGAATGAAGAATCTCAAAAGGAGGAGAAACAATTTTCTTACAATTTTCAAAGAGGAAGAGGACGTGGCAATTACAAAGGTACAAAACCTTACATTGAATGTCATTATTGTCATAAGCCAGGACATAGAATAAATGATTGTTGGGAGAAATATCCAGAGAAAAAACGTGAAGCTGGTTTAGTACATGAAAATGAACCTCAAAATTCTGAAACTTTATTGATTGCTAGTGATGGAAATATTGAAAATATTTGGTACCTGGATAGCGGTGCAAGTCGGCATATGACTGGTAATAAACATTTATTTTCAACCCTAGTAGAAGCTAACCATGGGCAGGTAACTATTGGAGATGCTAAGTCCTACAAAATTGAAGGAGTAGGAGAAATCTCTTTCAGAACAAAGTCTGGAAAAATTGACAAAATGTCTGAGGTATTTTATGTTCCTGGTTTACAGAGTAATCTACTCAGCGTTGGTCATTTATTGAGAAAGGGTTTTGATATTCATTTTGCTGATAAGTATTGCACCATGAAGAAGAAAAATCAATATGTGGCAAAGATCAGTTTGGGCTCAAATAATTTATTTCCTCTCAAACTTGATATTATAAATGCTGCTTGTTATCTTACTGCTAATGAAGAAATTTCCAAGTTGTGACATGACAGATTTGGGCACCTAAATTTTCAGAGCTTGAAGGAGTTAGCAAGCAAAAATATTGTTCATGGACTTCCTAAAATTGATGGCATAAGTGAAGTCTGTGAAACATGTCAACTTGGAAAGCAACATCGAGAGGCATTCCCATCTAAATCTAAGTGGGAATCACATTCACCATTGGAACTTGTGCATACAGATCTTTGCGGGCCCATGCGTGTACCATCTCTTGGAGGTAATTTATACTTCATATTATTTGTTGATGATTACACCAGGAAAATTTGGATATATTTTGTCAAACAAAAGTCAGAAGCTCTCTCTTGCTTTAAAGTCTTCAAAAGTCAAGTGGAAAAATCTTCTGGCTATCAAATAAAGAATCTGAGAAGTGATCGAGGAGGTGAATTTCTATCTTCTTTATTTGAAGAATTTTGTCAAAACCATGGAATTAGACATGAATTGACAGCTCGGTATACGCCGCAACAAAATGGTGTCGCGGAAAGAAAAAATAGGACAATCATGGACATGGTCAGATGCATGTTGAAGAAGAAAAATTTACCAGCTGAATTCTGGGCTGAAGCAACTTCTTGTGCCGTCTACCTAATCAACAGATCACCGACAAAAAGGTTACAAAATTCTACTCCAAATGAGGCATGGTATGGAAAGAAACCAAATGTTACTCATTTAAAAACTTTTGGTTGTCTTGCATATTCACATATTCCTGATGCTTTAAGAAGTAAACTTGATGACAAGTCTGAAAAGTGCATTTTTATTGGATACAGCGAAAGAAGCAAAGCTTACAAGCTTTACAATCCAAAAACAAAAAAAATGGTGATTAGCAGAGATGTCCGCTTTGACGAAAAAGCTTCTTATGATTTTTCAGATTTGGCAGGTTCATCAAGTTGGGAAATTCTTGAATTTGAAGATGATTCTTCATCATTACAACCTGATATTCCAGAAAGAAATATGTCTCCATCACCATCGCAAAGAAGAACAAGAAGTTTGCGAGATATCTATGATGCAACTGAAGAGGTAAATGTGACAGATCAAGTCTTTTTTGCATTCTTTGCAGGAGAAGATCAAATCACATTTGAAGAAGCATCAAAAGAAAAGAAATGGGTTCATGCAATGAATGAAGAAATAAGCTCCATCGAGAAAAATGGTACATGGGAGCTCACTACTTTGCCACCAAACAAATCTCCGATTGGTGTGAAATGGATCTTTAAGACTAAAACCAACCCAGATGGCTCCATCAATAAATACAAAGCAAGATTGGTAGCAAAGGGATACAAACAGAAAGAAGGTGAAGACTTCAATGAGGTATTTGCTCCTGTTTCTAGACTCGATACAGTTCGATTAATTATTGCACTTGCTGCTCAAAATGGTTGGAAATTATTACAAATGGATGTCAAATCGACTTTCTTAAATGGTTTTCTTGAAGAGGAAATTTATCTTGAACAACCACAAGGTTTTGTGATAAGAGGAGAAGAAGATAAAGTATATAAGCTCAGAAAGGCATTATATGGGTTGAAACAATCGCCTCGTGCATGGTATGGTCGAATTAATGATTATTTTATCAAATATGGTTTTGAAAGATGTCCTTTTGAGCATACTCTTTATATCAAAAACTCTGAAGGTGATATTATGCTTGTGAGTCTCTATGTGGATGACCTTATTTTTACTGGAAATAATCTAACGATATTGACAGATTTTAAGAACTCTATGATGAGTGAGTTCGAAATGACAGATTTGGGTGAGCTACATCATTTTCTGGGCATTAATGTCCAACAATCAGGAGAAGGAATTTTTATCTCTCAAGAACACTATGCAGCTCAAATTCTTAAGAGGTTCAAGATGGAAAATGCAAATCCAGTATCAACACCGTGCATCATGGGTTTGAAGCTAAGTAAGATTGGTGAAGGAAAGATGATGAATCCAACTATATTTCGAAGCCTAGTTGGGAACTTGATGTATCTCACTGCCACTAGACCCGACATTATGTATACAGTAAGTTTGATTAGCAGGTTTATGGAGAAACCTTATTCAAATCATTGGGAAGCGGCAAAAAGGGTTCTTCGATATGTTAAAGGAACTATTAATTATGGCATCTTCTATAAATCTCATGTTCCTATCAAACTTGTTGGCTATACAGATAGTGATCTTGGAGGAAGTATTGATGATTCTCGAAGTACTTCTGGTTATATTTTCAACCTTGGCAGTGGAGCGATCTCTTGGTGTTCAAAGAAGCAACCAATTGTAGCACTCTCAACTACCGAAGCTGAATACATAGCAGCTTCTTCAGCTGGGTGTCAAACTTTATGGTTACGAGGAATTCTTGAAAGTCTCAAATGCAAGCAACATGATCCAACAATATTATATTGTGATAACCGTTCTACAATTTCTGTATCAAAGGATCCAGTATTGCATGGAAGAACGAAGCACATTCGTCTGCGATTTCATTTCCTAAGAGAACTTGTTAATGAAGGTGAAATCTACCTAGAGCATTGTCCTACCAATGAACAACTTGCTGATATTTTTACAAAGCCACTTGGAAGATCTACATTTTCAAAGAATCTTGAAGCTCTAGGAGTAAGAAGCACATTTGGTTTACGGGAGGCATTGTTGGATTAAACCAAATCCCAAGAATCAAATTACAAGTTGAATGCCTCTTCTCTTCTACAAGAAGTCAAATTCAAATTTACCTCAAGCACCTCTTCATGGATTCATGTACCTTTTCATAAATTCATGCATTAATGTTTTGTTGTTTTTCATGTCATCCAAAACCCTATAAATATGGATGAGATGTGTGAGAAGTTGTAGCAACAAGAAGTTCAATACAAGAAAATCCTATTTGTTTCATTAGTCTTCTCCTTTGTCCTCAAATTTCTTAGCCCCTACTTCTTCTTCCTTCAGCTCATGCCGTCTAGCAATTAGCCTATATTAACAAAGAGTCAAGGACTTTGATATGATTCATTCCTCTGCCTAATTGTGAACATCACTCAACGTCTCACTTCCTTTTCAAGGAAGGGCCAGGGGCTTGATTCTCAAAAGCAGCTTGTCCACTAGAAAGCATGATCCAAATCTTTTTCATCTTTTTTTAAGCCGAGCAACTATGGCATAAGAACATGTTAGAGGATGACTAATAGTAATTGATGAGTATGAATTTGTTAGCTTATGTAAGGTTAAGGTGACGTGACGTAGACATAGATGTTAAATTCTGTCAATTTTAACATATTAAGGCTTGTTCATTTCCGTTCTTTTGGAGGGAAAGTTATTAAGGAGCATTAAGTGACATTGTGCTGCCATCATCTATTGGAACTGGGAGGAATATTCACACCATAAAGGCATGTTTTGATTTAATATTCAGCATCATTGTGGTTATTGCACAACCAAAACGGATATATGAAAAAGCTTCCAAAAGTTTAGTATTTCTTAATTGTTTTATTACTTAATTTAAGCACCTAGTCCTCAAATAGTATCTTTCTCAAAGACGATGTCAATTTGTTCTGCCTGGATGCCGTGGATGGTTAAACTATTAGTTAAGGATAAGCCACCTCTATATTGACCCCGCCGACGAAAGAACATGAAGAAGAAGGCTGAATAAACTGTAAAATACGGGGAAAAAAGAGGGTTATTGGATTTGGATTTAAAACCCGCTAATCCGTTAGGATCCAATAAGCCCCGACTTTTCTTCTTCCGCCCAACCCCAACTTTTCTTCTTCTACAAGAACAATCCTTCTTCTCGCGCTACACAACGCTTCTTCTCCTTCTTCTTACGCTCGAGGCCATCGCGACTGCTCCTCTCCCTGCTCGTGCTGCATCCCCCCCCCCCCCCCCCCCCCCCCCCCCCCCCCGCGCGATCGCCTCGATTGTCGCCTTCTCCTTTCCCACACGAACGTTGTCGTAGCCTGGGCTTCCTCTTCCTTCGCCCTGAGTGATGGCCATGGTAATCCTTCGTCGTCGTTCTCCTTGAAGCAGAGCCGCCCGTTGCCACCGCGCTCGAGTCCTTGAACACATCGTCGCCCTGATCTTCATAGCTTGGGTTGACGGGCTCCTTCGTCGATCAGTAGAGGAAGGCAAATCTTGATCGGTGGCGAGAAACACTAGGGCTGAGCAAGAATTCTAGGGCAAAAAGTGGCGGATCTAGCTGAGGTGAGAATCCCTTTGCTTGAATTAAATCAGCTTGGAAAATGAATTCTTGCAAGCTGTAGGTTGATGGATTTTGCTCAGTTCGGTAGGTTTTCTTTGGATCGGCAGGGAAGAGGAAACGAAACTGGAGTCTGAGTTGTTTTAGGGTTCAATCTGAGGTAAACTTTATTATGGTATTGTCAGATTTGTTCTTGATTTTGAGGATCAGGTGCTGGATGTTGGGCTTTCGTAGGATGGAAATATCTGATCAGTGTGAGGGATTGATCGAGTTTGGTTGGTTTAAGCGTTGGTGTTAAAAGCTTGATCCGATCTTAAGGTTATCGTTTATTGGTTTGATTTACCCGGATAGGTTTGTTCTATTTTAGATTTGTTGATTTGAAATGTTGGATCCGGTTGATTAAACACGGGTTGAGGTTTGTTGTATTAATAGGTTAATATAACTAATTAGTTAATTGAATAAGTGGTGTTAATTAGATCCAATTGGATTCTAGTGTTGATCGAAACATGGTTGGATTAGTTTAACTCTGGGTTATGTTAATTTGGATAGGGTTAAACTAACCTCAAAATCGGCTAGGGTTGTATTTGATGGGAAATTTATATA